>NW_020170507.1:209500-223200 GCF_000524195.1 Echinococcus granulosus
CGAGTTTCTGGAGGAACTTCCTTCTATGCTGGTGTGCGAGTCTAACCGTTTCAATAGATTCATATTTTGACATAACAAAGTGGCCTAAATAATAAGGAACAAAAGAAGACTACTTTCCGAATGGCAGCACTTGGCCCTCCCGAAGTTGCTTGGCTCATTTGTTCCTCACTTGCCTTTTATTATTCACTGCAAAACAAATCCATGAATTTTTATGAAGCTAATGGATTCTAACCGGTACTGAAATATGATCTAATCAAAAATGCACTTTTATGAATAAAAAAATATAATTCGTTAGCTATATGCCTATGGGTTATGAACGCATAGCTAAAAATAAACTATCGAAGCAACTTCTTAGAATCTTACACAGTTCACCTTCAAAATGTCACCTAGAATGGTGCCACAGAGAGGGGAAAATAATTCATCTGTTACACATTGCATCATATTGAGAAGCGATACTCAGTGCTACATTGAGCCAACTCAGAATCTGTCAAGAATTGCGCAGATACGCCACATAAGAAGGCACCACTGTTCCCTTGGAAAGCTCAATTTCGCATCAAGATTGTGCAAGCACTCATCATAACTGGCAATTAGTACCAAATTGTCTCAGGAGTGACTAAATGATTGACAGAAAACCCTAGCTTTTAGAGAAAAGAGTTGCACTTTGTGATTTATAGTGACCCAAAATAGTGATATTAAAGTATTTATTTTCTGCAAAAGGCACAATTTTCCATCGTGCGAAATTCGTTATAGACCAAGCCTTTTCGAGTTCTTGAGCAATAATTCTGGTTAATGGTGGTTAATGACAGTGGGAGTTAAACCTGATCTGATTAGAAGCAATTTATACATTGGCAGTGGTATGGCTGAAATCTTATGGGTGTTTAATTTTGTGCATTTTAATATAAATAGGAGAATAAAATTAGCATACTTTTGGGAACTAATAAATAAAATTTGATCTTGTAATATACATGGTTTAAAATCCAAGTCTAGCAAAATTATTCCAACTATTTTCCATGGAATCTGCGCAAGCTGCTTTAAAGAAGTAGATCATGCCAATAATGAAGGACAGTTTCTGTGAGGTTAATCGTCATAATTTGAGACTATAGCAGAACTCAATTCTTATATTCCTTCAAGCAGAATAAGGGAGTTAGTATTGTAGGTACAGATCTAGCCATTGTAGTAGCACCAAAAACACTACGGAAGATAATATCGTGTTGATTTACTTTGAAGTTTGCAGTGATGGCAAGTTCATGGCCTGGTTTTAGATTGATTTGTCAGGAACTGGTCCATTTCAAGCATACCTTTAAGCCTTGACAATAGCTGCCTTTAAAGTCCTTCTATTTCCCTGGTGGTTAATACACAGCCTTTTAGGACATATGGAAAGAAACTTAAGAATCAGCTTTTAACAGGACGGTGGTGAGAAAGTGCCGACGGCCGAGTACTAGCGAGCACACCTCGTGGGTATGAAGGCATGGAACCCTTGCAGAAACAGGAATAAAAGCAGCAGCAGAAAAGCAGATACAATGTGGATCTCAGAGGTGGCACAAATTGTAAATGAGGACCGCGATCAGATGCGGATTCCCCTCACCTCCTCTAGTGACGCTAATTTGACAAATTTTTAGTGATATAGAGGATTAAAAGAAAAAGGATCCTTTTATTTTCACTCAAAAGAAGGACAGTTGTTCTTGCATTCCCTCAAACAACTCTGATGAGCTTCCATTTTACGCGTGAAATCGCACGATTGCAGTCTCTACTAATGGACATTACCACTGCTTTTAAATGAGGGTAGACGGTGACATTAGGCTAAAATCTGAGGTCAAAAACGGGTTATATTGAGAAAACAGTCCGGACGACTTTGTTCCTTTAATTGAAAACTACTGCTAGTAGCTACATGTGTCTTGTAAACATGTAAAATTGCAAATGATTTAGAATTAATTAAGAACGTATTGCTATAGCTTTCGTCAGAGGCACGCAGGTACCTACTGAAAGCAAATGATCTGGCAGGGATTGTGGAATGCTTTGGGGAAGAAAAATGATGATTAATTAGTTTTAGGCAGGGTCCTTTATAAAAGTTCAAATTTTTGCATAAATAACCCATTTACATTAGCACAGCAAGCTGCAAAAGACCAGGCTAAGGGTTCCTGAGTTATGCGAAGTTTCCACCACATTTATAAATATCTGATTTCAAGATTAAATTGTGAAGATAAACCAAAAATAAAAAAGGAATTTCTTGAATGCCTTTTAAACAACATAATATTTGGATGTACATGCTTACTAATCCCTCTTTGCTTTTGCCAATGTTAGAAGGTGCTCCACCGCTTCAATGGGGGATTTCATGGCAAGGTGACGTTACGATTTTATCGACTCTTACGATAGTGCAGGTCACGGAAGAGTGGCTGATACTCCTTCAGTTCCAGACTTTTACGCAGTATCAAATCGAACTCACCGAATAGGTTCTGTGAACCAACGAGACAGACCAGAAAAACAATGACAAAAGATGTAAAATATATTTAACGAAACTGTTTTTATGGGAATTAAGTTAAATGCACTTATAGAAATGTCTGTTTAATCAACACTATCAATAACGTTTTAGGCAGAAGAAGGAATCTTTAGCCTTAGGTGGTTCGTATGTTTTGTAAAACTGTCAGCCACCCTAACAATTTGTGATGCTTATATGGGTGTCATTCAAACAAAGCTAAACGGTGATTAAATGGTAGATGAGCCTTTTTTGCTCACTTGCACCATGTAATTTATCGTCTACGCCATAAATAAGCACATTCACACACTGATTTTACTTTTTCGACTACCACATAATTTTTCCGCATTGACGACCGCATTTTTTGGTAAAATGAGGACTTAAGATCGGGTTAAAGATCCTGAAACCGATTATGAGACCTACCAATATCAGATTCATGTAAGGAAATTAAACGTGACCATATGTATGTACCCCGATGACAATTCCATAATAGAGCAGAAAAAAAGAAGAATAAGTGAACATGAGGATTGAGTGACGGATCTCAATGACTGACGGGTAGTTCAATGCAAGTAATGGCAGGCAATCAAATGATGAATGTAAACGATAGTAAAATCGTGAGTGTAATCAAAACGTTACCAGAGATTGATACGAATGAAAATAGCTAAAATATATCTATGCTAGCTGAGATCAGCATATAACAACCTCACATTTGGAGGTGAATCAGAAAGTGCCATAGATTTTCAAAGCTATTATTTAGCCTAAGTGTTTGGGTTAACCAAGTGAAATATAGCAAAATTAAATGACTGATTCTGATTCTCACGAAAGTGGTTGCGCAGGATGGAACCTTTTACTTACTTCACTAGGATTTTATGAAAAAGTAAGGGAAAGGTGCGTTTACAAATCAAGAGGAGATTAAATTTTAGCCCTTGAATTAGCAAGTATGACGCCTCGGGAGTACTCTGAAGACAAAAATTGACATAATACTCGGGCAGATTATGTTTAGTCAGTGTATGTTAGGGCTTGGAGCTACTGGCATGACATGGAGACCAGGCTGCCTAGGTTAGGTAAAATGCCGGAGCCCCTAAGGAATCCTTTACCAAAACTGAGAGTTAAACAACCAGTCAATGTATTACACAAGGTTCTTTGGTGAAAGAAAACCTACATACCTCTTTTCCTATTAGGATGTAATAATGCTAAATAGAAATCCAGTGTTGTTCTCAAATTAGAGTTTGTAAATGCATTTTTTTAGTATTTACACACAGTCGGAGGTCAGCACCATTGAGGTTTGAAAGGAAAATAAACTCGCTAACGCAAACTTGAGAACGGTGTCACACCACTTATATTATGTTAAATTTCGTCATTACAGCTGTGCTAAATTTAACTTAAAAAAACTGTCAGCAAATCAATGTATAAATTCCGTCAAGCACCAAAATATGACTGGCACTATTACTTTTCACCAGTAATTGTTATATTGGTTACTTGCATTCCGCCTTATTCACCTTGCCCCGTTACTTGTAACACAGCTCCTTATTTCTAAAGATCATACCTTTTATAGACATAATCCCGACAAAGGAAAGTGCTTTTACCCAAGATAATGAAGAATCTTTAAACTGAAATAGTTTGCTGCCTGTATAAACAGGCACACATGCAACATTATATTTTATTCTGCCATATTTACTTACTTAGCAACAATTTTTAGTCTAAAATACTCTCTTTTTGGTGCAAATTCAACTTCCAAGATAAAGCAAGGTTTGACTTTAGGTGTTCATTAAGAAGACAAGGAAGTCTTCAATTAAAGAATTTGCCGCTTACCGCAAGCTTGCTTCATTTTGCCTGACTTTTAAAGGGTCCTCAAGGCACACATGTGTACAAAACTGGCTCTCCTATTAACTACAAAGAAAACTCCTTCACCGTCTTCTTTATCTTATTCTAAATCAAATAATAACTGCTTTTAAGCTTGCACTCTCTTTGATTTTCGCCATGGTTCTAAGGGTTCGGGAACCAAAAGTACTAAGAAGTTGGCTTTGATTCTTCCAAACTTTGTGGTAGCTAAGACTACTTTTTACTCTTTAAATTACCGTTCCTGAAAAGTTAGAGTAAGGCGCGTTTTAGCAAGACTGATAAAAATTAGGCTGAAGTACTGATTTCAAAAATGGCCGATGCAGCGTAGGCTAATGCTGGGGTTCTCGAAGACGGTATTAATGAGAATGGCAAAGAGATATTTAAAAATACTTGAGACGACAAAGTCGAGGGAGTAAAATTGAATAATGTAATAGAGAATAGGAGCTACTAAAGTATTTGACCTGAATGGGGAGGGCTCGCGACAGGACCCAATAATCCCATCATCGGATATATTCACGATATTAAGAATGCTTATTCAGAATATTCATTATTTGTTCATTCATATACATCGGTCAATCATGAGTAAGTGCTCAACAAAATGATTCACAAAAGTGAGAGACTTACGATAGATAATAATTAAAATCCTGCATTATTTGTCGCCGTTGGTTAAGCCAGCTCCTAAGAAAGTCAGATATAACCTACTAAAATAGCGAGTCAAAGCTGTCAGATGAGAGTGGAAATTAGTTGCACTGCATTTTAGTTTACTAGACGAGCAAACTCACTGGTTTGGTTCTGTTTGTTTGTAGTTAATGCGGATAGTCGAGCTTCCTGACGTTGCAGTAAATAATTATTTAATTATTTATTTTTTGCCACAAAATTTGGGTTTCCTACTCAGAACATAATGACCAATTAATCAAAGGTTGGGTGGTTTTGTTTAATTTCATAAAGAATGGAATTATAAGTTTTCTACTTTCCCAATGTGTCGTGACCTTGCGGCCAAAAGGCATCTATTTTAATTGGGTCTTTTACTGATTTGCCGACTATTTCATTCCAAAGTGTTAATTTCGTGCATTAAGAATTCTATTCAAAACGAAAAGTGCAAACAAATTGTGCATTCCTCCAAAAATGTGTTTCACCCATTTTGCAGAATTTTAAGTAGTATGGAGGTGATTCACCTAGTTTGAAGATGGACAGGTCAACTATTGCCAGGGTGAAAATTTCACATTATCAGTGATTGTTTTCTTCTTAATAAAATTTTGTCATGATTTTAACAATGACAGCAGTAATAAGTTACAAAACATGATTCTTCATTTCATGGTATAGCTAGATGTGATAGCTTGCTGCAGCCTAATCTGTAAAGACCTGTAAAATTCATGCCAAGGCTTAAATGCGTGCATTACGAAGCCTAGGTAGGGAAAGACCTCTGTACATAGTAAACTTCTTTGTGAAATCTACTATTCTACGCCTATTTTAAACTCAAAACTATGTCACAACTTGGTAATTAAAAGAGCTTAATAAATGCGATTCCAGGTAGTTCACTTACGGAGTAAGCCGCGGCCCCAAAGCAGCCTAAATTCCCCATCAGATGCGAAGTTGGCGATTTAACAATCAATCATATTTAGGTAGACTCTCTAAAATGGATTAGGGAGAAATGCGTGTTTCTATTGACATACTAATTCAAGAATCATTTATTAAGGACACGGTTTGTTGTTTAAGGTGTGAACTCAAAAAATCAATTTGAGCCTTTAACCTCTAAGAAAGTCAGGGGTTTAAAAAAGGTCATCGGTACCTCCCCATATGTAATGTATTGAAAAGTACGAGAAAGGCCATAAAAATCTAAAATTTAAACCTTTTTGAGTGGTGCATTCCACTTCCGTGAGAACCAACAAAGTGATAAAAAGAAATTACATTCAAGCATCTTCCGGGGTTATTTCCAAGCAGTGCATTAACTTGACCATTCGAATCATAATTGCATTATTACTAGAACAGATCTGCTTTAGCCTAGTGAAAAAAGATGTATTTCTTAAATTTCAGAAGACCAAACATCAATGGAAGCTGAGACCCATCTACTAGATATAACTCAATTTACTTTCCATGTACAAACAACGCTCCTTCGGAAACAATTAGAACTATTGAATTAGACAGAAGAATGTTCCTTTCCTCACGCTACCCAGTACAAAGCATTATAATCCATTTCACCGCAATGTAAAAAACAAAATACGCCTCATACATCGTACGGCACACCTCACGTCACATGTCACAAAATTGGCTGTATAGAAGATCTCCTCTTCGATGTGGGCAAGATCAGTCACAGGAATACAGTCCATCCCCATCATCGTCCTCGTTCTAACCACTCCCATATTGCCCCAAGTGGTACTTCTCACTATTCTCGACGTTAGCATTAGACAGCCGCATATTCACATGCCACGAATAATGGGATAGAATAAGGCGCAACAGAGCTGAAGAGAGTAAATAAGGGAAGAGGAAAGTAAGAGAGATCGGACAAGAATAAAAGCAGCAGTAGAAAGTGGGAGAGGAAAGGGAGGTGGGTGGGGCAAAGATACTTTGTCCCAGAACCAGCCTCTTCTGCAATTGCAATTTTGGCCCTCCCGAAGTTGCTTGGCTCATTTGTTCCTCACTTGCCTTTTATTATTCACTGCAAAACAAATCCATGAATTTTTATGAAGCTAATGGATTCTAACCGGTACTGAAATATGATCTAATCAAAAATGCACTTTTATGAATAAAAAAATATAATTCGTTAGCTATATGCCTATGGGTTATGAACGCATAGCTAAAAATAAACTATCGAAGCAACTTCTTAGAATCTTACACAGTTCACCTTCAAAATGTCACCTAGAATGGTGCCACAGAGAGGGGAAAATAATTCATCTGTTACACATTGCATCATATTGAGAAGCGATACTCAGTGCTACATTGAGCCAACTCAGAATCTGTCAAGAATTGCGCAGATACGCCACATAAGAAGGCACCACTGTTCCCTTGGAAAGCTCAATTTCGCATCAAGATTGTGCAAGCACTCATCATAACTGGCAATTAGTACCAAATTGTCTCAGGAGTGACTAAATGATTGACAGAAAACCCTAGCTTTTAGAGAAAAGAGTTGCACTTTGTGATTTATAGTGACCCAAAATAGTGATATTAAAGTATTTATTTTCTGCAAAAGGCACAATTTTCCATCGTGCGAAATTCGTTATAGACCAAGCCTTTTCGAGTTCTTGAGCAATAATTCTGGTTAATGGTGGTTAATGACAGTGGGAGTTAAACCTGATCTGATTAGAAGCAATTTATACATTGGCAGTGGTATGGCTGAAATCTTATGGGTGTTTAATTTTGTGCATTTTAATATAAATAGGAGAATAAAATTAGCATACTTTTGGGAACTAATAAATAAAATTTGATCTTGTAATATACATGGTTTAAAATCCAAGTCTAGCAAAATTATTCCAACTATTTTCCATGGAATCTGCGCAAGCTGCTTTAAAGAAGTAGATCATGCCAATAATGAAGGACAGTTTCTGTGAGGTTAATCGTCATAATTTGAGACTATAGCAGAACTCAATTCTTATATTCCTTCAAGCAGAATAAGGGAGTTAGTATTGTAGGTACAGATCTAGCCATTGTAGTAGCACCAAAAACACTACGGAAGATAATATCGTGTTGATTTACTTTGAAGTTTGCAGTGATGGCAAGTTCATGGCCTGGTTTTAGATTGATTTGTCAGGAACTGGTCCATTTCAAGCATACCTTTAAGCCTTGACAATAGCTGCCTTTAAAGTCCTTCTATTTCCCTGGTGGTTAATACACAGCCTTTTAGGACATATGGAAAGAAACTTAAGAATCAGCTTTTAACAGGACGGTGGTGAGAAAGTGCCGACGGCCGAGTACTAGCGAGCACACCTCGTGGGTATGAAGGCATGGAACCCTTGCAGAAACAGGAATAAAAGCAGCAGCAGAAAAGCAGATACAATGTGGATCTCAGAGGTGGCACAAATTGTAAATGAGGACCGCGATCAGATGCGGATTCCCCTCACCTCCTCTAGTGACGCTAATTTGACAAATTTTTAGTGATATAGAGGATTAAAAGAAAAAGGATCCTTTTATTTTCACTCAAAAGAAGGACAGTTGTTCTTGCATTCCCTCAAACAACTCTGATGAGCTTCCATTTTACGCGTGAAATCGCACGATTGCAGTCTCTACTAATGGACATTACCACTGCTTTTAAATGAGGGTAGACGGTGACATTAGGCTAAAATCTGAGGTCAAAAACGGGTTATATTGAGAAAACAGTCCGGACGACTTTGTTCCTTTAATTGAAAACTACTGCTAGTAGCTACATGTGTCTTGTAAACATGTAAAATTGCAAATGATTTAGAATTAATTAAGAACGTATTGCTATAGCTTTCGTCAGAGGCACGCAGGTACCTACTGAAAGCAAATGATCTGGCAGGGATTGTGGAATGCTTTGGGGAAGAAAAATGATGATTAATTAGTTTTAGGCAGGGTCCTTTATAAAAGTTCAAATTTTTGCATAAATAACCCATTTACATTAGCACAGCAAGCTGCAAAAGACCAGGCTAAGGGTTCCTGAGTTATGCGAAGTTTCCACCACATTTATAAATATCTGATTTCAAGATTAAATTGTGAAGATAAACCAAAAATAAAAAAGGAATTTCTTGAATGCCTTTTAAACAACATAATATTTGGATGTACATGCTTACTAATCCCTCTTTGCTTTTGCCAATGTTAGAAGGTGCTCCACCGCTTCAATGGGGGATTTCATGGCAAGGTGACGTTACGATTTTATCGACTCTTACGATAGTGCAGGTCACGGAAGAGTGGCTGATACTCCTTCAGTTCCAGACTTTTACGCAGTATCAAATCGAACTCACCGAATAGGTTCTGTGAACCAACGAGACAGACCAGAAAAACAATGACAAAAGATGTAAAATATATTTAACGAAACTGTTTTTATGGGAATTAAGTTAAATGCACTTATAGAAATGTCTGTTTAATCAACACTATCAATAACGTTTTAGGCAGAAGAAGGAATCTTTAGCCTTAGGTGGTTCGTATGTTTTGTAAAACTGTCAGCCACCCTAACAATTTGTGATGCTTATATGGGTGTCATTCAAACAAAGCTAAACGGTGATTAAATGGTAGATGAGCCTTTTTTGCTCACTTGCACCATGTAATTTATCGTCTACGCCATAAATAAGCACATTCACACACTGATTTTACTTTTTCGACTACCACATAATTTTTCCGCATTGACGACCGCATTTTTTGGTAAAATGAGGACTTAAGATCGGGTTAAAGATCCTGAAACCGATTATGAGACCTACCAATATCAGATTCATGTAAGGAAATTAAACGTGACCATATGTATGTACCCCGATGACAATTCCATAATAGAGCAGAAAAAAAGAAGAATAAGTGAACATGAGGATTGAGTGACGGATCTCAATGACTGACGGGTAGTTCAATGCAAGTAATGGCAGGCAATCAAATGATGAATGTAAACGATAGTAAAATCGTGAGTGTAATCAAAACGTTACCAGAGATTGATACGAATGAAAATAGCTAAAATATATCTATGCTAGCTGAGATCAGCATATAACAACCTCACATTTGGAGGTGAATCAGAAAGTGCCATAGATTTTCAAAGCTATTATTTAGCCTAAGTGTTTGGGTTAACCAAGTGAAATATAGCAAAATTAAATGACTGATTCTGATTCTCACGAAAGTGGTTGCGCAGGATGGAACCTTTTACTTACTTCACTAGGATTTTATGAAAAAGTAAGGGAAAGGTGCGTTTACAAATCAAGAGGAGATTAAATTTTAGCCCTTGAATTAGCAAGTATGACGCCTCGGGAGTACTCTGAAGACAAAAATTGACATAATACTCGGGCAGATTATGTTTAGTCAGTGTATGTTAGGGCTTGGAGCTACTGGCATGACATGGAGACCAGGCTGCCTAGGTTAGGTAAAATGCCGGAGCCCCTAAGGAATCCTTTACCAAAACTGAGAGTTAAACAACCAGTCAATGTATTACACAAGGTTCTTTGGTGAAAGAAAACCTACATACCTCTTTTCCTATTAGGATGTAATAATGCTAAATAGAAATCCAGTGTTGTTCTCAAATTAGAGTTTGTAAATGCATTTTTTTAGTATTTACACACAGTCGGAGGTCAGCACCATTGAGGTTTGAAAGGAAAATAAACTCGCTAACGCAAACTTGAGAACGGTGTCACACCACTTATATTATGTTAAATTTCGTCATTACAGCTGTGCTAAATTTAACTTAAAAAAACTGTCAGCAAATCAATGTATAAATTCCGTCAAGCACCAAAATATGACTGGCACTATTACTTTTCACCAGTAATTGTTATATTGGTTACTTGCATTCCGCCTTATTCACCTTGCCCCGTTACTTGTAACACAGCTCCTTATTTCTAAAGATCATACCTTTTATAGACATAATCCCGACAAAGGAAAGTGCTTTTACCCAAGATAATGAAGAATCTTTAAACTGAAATAGTTTGCTGCCTGTATAAACAGGCACACATGCAACATTATATTTTATTCTGCCATATTTACTTACTTAGCAACAATTTTTAGTCTAAAATACTCTCTTTTTGGTGCAAATTCAACTTCCAAGATAAAGCAAGGTTTGACTTTAGGTGTTCATTAAGAAGACAAGGAAGTCTTCAATTAAAGAATTTGCCGCTTACCGCAAGCTTGCTTCATTTTGCCTGACTTTTAAAGGGTCCTCAAGGCACACATGTGTACAAAACTGGCTCTCCTATTAACTACAAAGAAAACTCCTTCACCGTCTTCTTTATCTTATTCTAAATCAAATAATAACTGCTTTTAAGCTTGCACTCTCTTTGATTTTCGCCATGGTTCTAAGGGTTCGGGAACCAAAAGTACTAAGAAGTTGGCTTTGATTCTTCCAAACTTTGTGGTAGCTAAGACTACTTTTTACTCTTTAAATTACCGTTCCTGAAAAGTTAGAGTAAGGCGCGTTTTAGCAAGACTGATAAAAATTAGGCTGAAGTACTGATTTCAAAAATGGCCGATGCAGCGTAGGCTAATGCTGGGGTTCTCGAAGACGGTATTAATGAGAATGGCAAAGAGATATTTAAAAATACTTGAGACGACAAAGTCGAGGGAGTAAAATTGAATAATGTAATAGAGAATAGGAGCTACTAAAGTATTTGACCTGAATGGGGAGGGCTCGCGACAGGACCCAATAATCCCATCATCGGATATATTCACGATATTAAGAATGCTTATTCAGAATATTCATTATTTGTTCATTCATATACATCGGTCAATCATGAGTAAGTGCTCAACAAAATGATTCACAAAAGTGAGAGACTTACGATAGATAATAATTAAAATCCTGCATTATTTGTCGCCGTTGGTTAAGCCAGCTCCTAAGAAAGTCAGATATAACCTACTAAAATAGCGAGTCAAAGCTGTCAGATGAGAGTGGAAATTAGTTGCACTGCATTTTAGTTTACTAGACGAGCAAACTCACTGGTTTGGTTCTGTTTGTTTGTAGTTAATGCGGATAGTCGAGCTTCCTGACGTTGCAGTAAATAATTATTTAATTATTTATTTTTTGCCACAAAATTTGGGTTTCCTACTCAGAACATAATGACCAATTAATCAAAGGTTGGGTGGTTTTGTTTAATTTCATAAAGAATGGAATTATAAGTTTTCTACTTTCCCAATGTGTCGTGACCTTGCGGCCAAAAGGCATCTATTTTAATTGGGTCTTTTACTGATTTGCCGACTATTTCATTCCAAAGTGTTAATTTCGTGCATTAAGAATTCTATTCAAAACGAAAAGTGCAAACAAATTGTGCATTCCTCCAAAAATGTGTTTCACCCATTTTGCAGAATTTTAAGTAGTATGGAGGTGATTCACCTAGTTTGAAGATGGACAGGTCAACTATTGCCAGGGTGAAAATTTCACATTATCAGTGATTGTTTTCTTCTTAATAAAATTTTGTCATGATTTTAACAATGACAGCAGTAATAAGTTACAAAACATGATTCTTCATTTCATGGTATAGCTAGATGTGATAGCTTGCTGCAGCCTAATCTGTAAAGACCTGTAAAATTCATGCCAAGGCTTAAATGCGTGCATTACGAAGCCTAGGTAGGGAAAGACCTCTGTACATAGTAAACTTCTTTGTGAAATCTACTATTCTACGCCTATTTTAAACTCAAAACTATGTCACAACTTGGTAATTAAAAGAGCTTAATAAATGCGATTCCAGGTAGTTCACTTACGGAGTAAGCCGCGGCCCCAAAGCAGCCTAAATTCCCCATCAGATGCGAAGTTGGCGATTTAACAATCAATCATATTTAGGTAGACTCTCTAAAATGGATTAGGGAGAAATGCGTGTTTCTATTGACATACTAATTCAAGAATCATTTATTAAGGACACGGTTTGTTGTTTAAGGTGTGAACTCAAAAAATCAATTTGAGCCTTTAACCTCTAAGAAAGTCAGGGGTTTAAAAAAGGTCATCGGTACCTCCCCATATGTAATGTATTGAAAAGTACGAGAAAGGCCATAAAAATCTAAAATTTAAACCTTTTTGAGTGGTGCATTCCACTTCCGTGAGAACCAACAAAGTGATAAAAAGAAATTACATTCAAGCATCTTCCGGGGTTATTTCCAAGCAGTGCATTAACTTGACCATTCGAATCATAATTGCATTATTACTAGAACAGATCTGCTTTAGCCTAGTGAAAAAAGATGTATTTCTTAAATTTCAGAAGACCAAACATCAATGGAAGCTGAGACCCATCTACTAGATATAACTCAATTTACTTTCCATGTACAAACAACGCTCCTTCGGAAACAATTAGAACTATTGAATTAGACAGAAGAATGTTCCTTTCCTCACGCTACCCAGTACAAAGCATTATAATCCATTTCACCGCAATGTAAAAAACAAAATACGCCTCATACATCGTACGGCACACCTCACGTCACATGTCACAAAATTGGCTGTATAGAAGATCTCCTCTTCGATGTGGGCAAGATCAGTCACAGGAATACAGTCCATCCCCATCATCGTCCTCGTTCTAACCACTCCCATATTGCCCCAAGTGGTACTTCTCACTATTCTCGACGTTAGCATTAGACAGCCGCATATTCACATGCCACGAATAATGGGATAGAATAAGGCGCAACAGAGCTGAAGAGAGTAAATAAGGGAAGAGGAAAGTAAGAGAGATCGGACAAGAATAAAAGCAGCAGTAGAAAGTGGGAGAGGAAAGGGAGGTGGGTGGGGCAAAGATACTTTGTCCCAGAACCAGCCTCTTCTGCAATTGCAATT
>NW_020170506.1:0-1743 GCF_000524195.1 Echinococcus granulosus
CGTCAATGCTGCGAATTAGCAGCGTTTTGTACAGTGCATGGCCTGATTTTCAGTGCTGTGATCGGTAGAGCCTAACCAACATGTAGGAAATTGGAAGCTGCCATGGGCGAGGACAAGCAGATTGCTTTATGGGATGAGGTTAGAGGAGGAATGTGCATGGCATTGTAGACACTAGGGACGTTGGTCGTACAGAAACAGAGAAAATAGATGAGGAGAAGGAGAAGCAGGAGGAGGAGCAGGAGAAAGAGGAAGAGGAGAATAATGTTAGACTCGCTGAACGTTCCCATCCTGTTTGTTACCCAGAAGCAATTGATCAGTTCCGTAAGTGTGCCCTTTTCTTCTTTCTCTCCTCCCTTTGTCTCTTCGTTTCCACCCCTACTGCCCACCTCGCATGTGGTATTTAGTGCCAATTGTGAATTACCTACTACATCCACTGAAACAAAGAACTAGAGAGAGAAAAGATTTTTGTGTTTCATGCCACCTGTACTGACCAGGATGATGTTGGTGTGGTTAGAGAAGTCGGTGGACTCGAAGTACGAGATATGCATTTGCACATGTTGTAGTGGTGCCAGAAGCAGTTTCCCATTTGCATCGCCTCTACTCCATTCATGGCCATCCACCGATGGTGAGGAATCGTGCAATGGAGGAGACGGCCAAGTCTTCACTCGTGATTGCGATGCCATCCTTCGGTAAGACTCAGTATTATTCCACCAATTCATGCCATTTTCTTGTTGCGTACTGTCAATCGTCAGTGTAACTTCAATGCCGAGGCGACTAGTGAATATTCCATTGTGCTTTTGTTCGTTGTAGTTTATCGACCACCTGGAACGTTTCCTGTGCAAATCGTGGAATACTACGAAGGTGATTGTGTTTTACATTGTGGTTGACATGCTGAGTTGAGAGGAGAGATGTGTGGTAGTGAGAGACAGTGAATTGAACTGGAGTTGCTTGTGCCTTGTAGATGACTGGTCAGTTGGAGGGGAAGAAGATACATGTAGGCGCACAATTGAGGTGCTCAGATACATGCATTGCATAGGTGTGTGTCTGTTTGTAGGTGATGGGATACTGGATCTGCGAGAAGGGAAGGGGATGGAGAAAGGATGGGGGTTGAAGTAAGAGTGAGACCGTGAAGTTGAAGACAAACGAGAACCGGGATGGAAATACGCAGGAGGAGTAAGAGAAGGAGGAGGAGGAGGAAATGGAGGTGGTTGAGTTTGAGGCAAAGAAGAATGGAGGTGAGAAGGAGAAAAAGAATGGAGAGTGTTCGTTGGCGAATGTGGACCTGAAGAAGGAGGTAGAGGTGGCGTTGGAGGCGAGGGCAGAGGTGAAAGCGGAAGTGGAGGAAAGAAAGACGAAGGTAGAGAGGAGAAGAGGGCGATAATGGTTGAGGCGAATTCAAGCTCGTGTAAAGAGCCGCCTTCGTCTGCCACGAATGCGTGCTTGTGTTTCAAAAAAGACTGAAGCGTTATGATCAAATTTACACGTAATAACATATTGTGAAGGAGATTCCAATTATGTGTAGTATCATCTTGCAAGTAGCTTTGCATTTGAAATCACCCGCCTAGTAGAGAAAGTTATTCACAGCAATTGATCGGTCTCCTATTAATGCATTGGTTTGCAACACTGGTGGATTCACAATAAAGCACGGCGGAGAATTGAGAGGCAGTAAATACAAATAATCTCCTTCCATACGGTACCTAAGACTGCAAAGTTGGATTACATATACCCCTATTTATTGTCTTC
>NW_020170506.1:1843-15826 GCF_000524195.1 Echinococcus granulosus
CCTCCTCCTCCTCCTCCTCCTCCTCCTCCTCCTCCTCCTCCTCCTCCTCCTCCTCCTCCTCCTCCTCCTCCTCCTCCTCCTCCTCCTCCTCCTCCTCCTCCTCCTCCTCCTCCTCCTCCTCCTCCTCCTCCTCCTCCTCCTCCTCCTCCTCCTCCTCCTCCTCCTCCTCCTCCTCCTCCTCCTCCTCCTCCTCCTCCTCCTCCTCCTCCTCCTCCTCCTCCTCCTCCTCCTCCTCCTCCTCCTCCTCCTCCTCCTCCTCCTCCTCCTCCTCCTCCTCCTCCTCCTCCTCCTCCTCCTCCTCCTCCTCCTCCTCCTCCTCCTCCTTTAACAATAAAACAAAACTGACTGGCGAAACATATGGTTGTTTCACCATCTCTCCTTTGGAACGAGCGGTCTCATTAGATCGGGACAGTTTGTCTTGGTAATATCGAGGACGTTGTGCAATGATCAGGATTACACTTGGAGATGAGTGACATCGGTTCCATCAAGCATTGTGCTCATTAACCGCCTCTCACCTCAAGGGTGCATTCGAGGAAATACGATTTGTGCATTATGGCAACCTCGCATCAATGCTTGTATTGTTGGGAAACCAACACTCTTATGCCATACCTGGTAAATGAACTGACACCACTTAACTTTGCACACGGTGTCTCCCCGTCCGATCGTTTTCACGGTCGGTGCAGTTGGATACAGCACATAAGAATTCCACGCAATCTACGTACAGGGTGAATGTTAGGCAGCTGAAATGCCTTAATCCCACCGATGGTAAATCACTACTTAGGAAGAAGTCGAGTAAGTTTAAAGGCCTTGACTTTCGTTGCGGATGGATTCTGAGAGCGTTGGTCTGCTGTACAAGAGCACGAGCATAGTTTCTTTGCAAGTGAGTAAACTCTTGCTGACGGGACGGCTGTCTGCAAATGCTGATGCGCCTTCTTGGCCTCAATCACCGCAACACTCCCCATTCAGATTGATTGGACCTGACGCAGAAGCGAAGAATGTAGCCGGTTTGGATGAGGCAGTCACAGTGGGCATCCAAATGCTCATCGACCTTTTCTTCTGCTTCCCTCAATCCATCTCTCAGGCTCATGCCACAGTTGCCCTCCTGCTAGCCGATTAAGCGCTTCTACAGCTAAGTAAAACGGCTTGTGAAAGGTGTGTGCATGTTTACTGGTTAGTGGACAAAATAGCAGCGTTATTGTGCTAAGGGTGAATCCTAATTGTCATTACCGATTTTATGAGCTCTTCCTCCTAGATACCACTTTACCATGTTGCTCTCGCCTCAGTACTGTGCAGCCATATCTACCAGATACTAGCATTGCTTCCTCCATTCCTTTTGCTGACATACATTTAACAGGAGAATAAGCACTGAAGACATGTGCGGTTAAACTTTGCAAATTCAAAGTTGCACCATACCCGATATCTGGTTTTGGAATAGCACAAATTGTGGTGATTTTCGTCGATGAAGGCTGATTATATACCCGTCCAAACGGATCATACGCTGGAGTCATCAACTCTAAAATAGCCAAACTGTAAGGGTTTTATTTAGCCACGGCTACTAGCTGCTATTAAGTAGAAGTGATAGGCAGAGTGAAATTCAACCAGTTGTGAATGATGCAAACGTTGATTTGTCAATTGGAAAGAAGAAACCTTGGTTTTGAACATAACAGGCGAGAGTTTAAGTGTACTGCCACAATACACTGCCGGTTTTCTTTTACATTCCTAATGAACATCGTTGCCATCTCCACCGAGCACTGGTGCAACCACTGTATGAGTGACTGCTGAAATACTCGGGATCACGCACATGCGTTACGTACTCCAGCCACACAATATAATTAAAACGGCTGTGATGCGCATTGACTGCACAAGCAGACCATGTTGTCAGAACCTTTTAATCGCTCTGTCTTTCTGTTTCTCAGGCACTTTCGTAGCAGTGGCAAACATTCTCGTCACTGTGACGATGGTAGATACCGAGGGGATGGAGGTGAGGAGGACGGAAGAGAAGTTCGTTTGAGGCACCATCATGGAAGGAGGAGAGACAGACCTCCAAAACGGCTGCTCAGTCACCGACACTGACACTACTACCATTACTCGCAGGTCTATTTTGCGCGAAATTATGCAGAACTACTGGAGAGAAGGTGGAGTTCGCTTAACAGTGCTTCCTGGCGTGCAAAGCTGCAGGTCTCACTCGACACACTGCCTTGCCCATCAAAGAAGAGACCTAGTCTGCTGCCCCCTCCTTCCTTTTGTTTGCATGTTAACACGTTTATGTGATGAGTGTGCGTGTTTGCAGATTAAAATTTCTCTACCTGAGTCTGGTTCTTAGTATAGGGTGGAAAAAATTAGGCGGAAATGAAATCACCGGTTAGAACATGGGGAGCTTAAGAGCCGCTGCCCTTTCTTTTTCCACGGGCTGGGCGGTAACATATGCAAAGTTGACATCTGAAGAATCGCCTTTAACTGGTTTTTCTTCCCTTTCGACTCCGAAGTATGTGTATACATTGACCTGATACGGTAAACATTTGTCCAACAAGGAGCTGGATGCAGCAATCCCATATGTACCACTGAGTTGAACTACCAATGATAGACACTCCTTCTGTGCGGGAAATGAAAAAATTTATGGGCCTTCCTGTGCCACGGTCATTGTTATGCCACCTGATTACTTGTGATGGCTGATTCAGAAGAACGAGCAGAGGACGTCAACCAAAGCATGGTGGACTCTTTATCGTGAGGTAATTGATATTCCAAAGCCATATTCATCTGCGCAAACCCTCCACAATTCTTCTACTTGCGTATCAAGGCGAAATGCTCGCGTCACTTACGCAGCTTGCCTTGTCCCTTTCAATCTCCATATGGCGTCTTTAACGAAAACTTAAGCGCAAGCTCATCTGAAGAATAAGGTTATATTCGGATCAGATCCTGTCTGGGCAGAGTAACTCATGGAATATATGCTAAATTTGCCTTCACTGAAGAAGTTCACGAGTACTTGAGCTTGACCGCCCCTAGTGGATCCTACTAAAACAATTTTCCTCTGTTCAATTTCGGTGGAAAGACCTCCCCACTGGCTATTCGTGCACTTCTCTCCTCTGCCCACATGATATTATCCATCCTCTCTTTCCTTTTTTTCTGTAATTAACCTGAATCCATCTTCAGCTAAGTAATTTGAAAGGCCAATCACACGCTTGGAGACATCGCCAAACTTTAGACTACTTGGTTCTATTATCTTGTTACAGACTGCTTACCTGCCAGCTAAGAGTACCTATCCAATAAATGGCAGCCGTATTTTAATATGACATATCTAAATACGTCCTAATAAACCTCGGCATCCAAATGCAGCCTAGAGCTTAGCTTTAGACCACTAGATCTTCAGCCGAGTACCCGTCAGCAACAGGCGCTCGTAAGTGTGCGCTGCGTACTAAGGAGAATTAGGTAGTGAGTACAATCGCCTGCTTTATTTGCAACTGGTCCATTTTAGACACCTCATTTGCCTTAATCAAATGAAGGAACAAGCGTGTTCCTCATTAGATTTACCCAATAAGTGCACCAGCAGAGCATTAATGAGTGAAACTAAATTCGTCAAGCTGTCCAAAGGACTAAACTTCATGCATGTTGACGTGAACGCACACATGGGTTGAATGCAAAAAATACAGAATAGTAAATTTAGAAACACGCACCAAGTACGCATTTAAAGGTAAAACTGACAGGCTACCCTGGACAGAGACTGTCCACTACGAGCACACGCAATTTCGAAAATATGTCTTAAAAAGTGAAGTCTAAATAACTACACATCTAAATAATTGGCTTATTCGGTAAAGCCAACTTGGAGGTAAAGTAGTAATCAAAGAAAGACACGTTTTGTGATTTTTTGCCTTTGTCTCCATTTTGAAATATTGTTTTGTGAAGTGTGGCATGTAAATGTGATGTAGTGGTGTTGAATGGCTCCATCCTCTGTCCATTGTTGAATAAGATGAAGTAGGACATGCCACATGCAAATCTCCAACATCCAAAACAGCTTCGCGAGAACAGTCACCGTACTGCATTCCAAACAGTAAAGCAGTCAATGTTCCATTGCTTACTTCGGCACTATCGTAAGTATTCATCGCTAACACATGCATCATTGAGCTACCTCAAACTTATAATTATATTTACCTCAAAAGATGTTAATTATCATGACCGAAGAATGCAAACAAAGATAAGGTATAAAGTAATAATGCATTGTGACACTCCTTTGGGTTTAAAACCTTGAAGTGTAGGAACGAGGCTGCAGGGTACATTGCTTGCACTGTTGCATTAAGCACGACGGTTCAATTCGGACGATGAGTACAGCAGCAGAGGAGGAGAGATTGAGGATTTCGTCTCAACATGCTACTTTTGCTGTCTGCAAGTTGGGACATAGTGAAAGGCCCCTGTAAAACAACGTGATCTCAAATGGGAAACACCATAATTCTCAACACTGTGCGATGCTCTGGCTGTTTTACTTAGTGAGAAGTGAATGGATGCTACACTTGCGTCATATTCAGCACCAAATTGACCGGCAGCGATGGAATGGGATCAACAAACTCACAGACATACGCAAATGTCACTTGCCTACGCTACTTAAAGAAAAGAAATGAGCAGCAAGATTTGATTTAACCAGTCGATTTCACTTTACAGATCCGTTTGGCAACGTTTATTCCTTTCATAATTGCTCTTAGAGCCTCTCACTGTGAAATCGCAGGCATTGGGATGTCACCTCACTTCCATTTGAGCCTTCTACTGCAACCGGTGAAGTCCTCAATACAGTTGTTTGTATTAGACGGAAGCTGACTATTCGCCCGTGTTGGATGCGTGGCCACAAATCGGCGAGTTGAGGTGTACCCCTCAAGTCTTTTCCCTAGTAGCTCGTCAAAGGCCTTAGGAAACTGACGAAAGCAGCTTCCACTGATTGCGTCAAATTGATAGGCATTCCAATGGGTGAGTCCGTGGTATATGCGTAGATACGGATAGTGTGGGTGGATGTAGTGGTTCTCATTTATCAACTTGTAGCCAGTCAAATAATGCCGACAAATGAAGGGCCATAGCATGCAATACACCAATTTTTGTCGTGCAACTTTGAAAAGGGGTGCTTTACTTGTTTATGAAATGCTCAACAACATCCAGCAGAAGAGACCCTTCGGAATGCATGCCGACTGATCCATAGTGGACCGCATCTAGACTGGTAAAAGGAGTTGAGATGAGGTGAAGAATTCAAAACAGCTTGAAGGGCAAATGGTTCCAGTAGTGGACTCATCCAAAGAGAAATCACTCCAGTGCCAATTCCCAGGATCACGACTGACAATCTCCATCACATACATATCAGTTTACAACTCCTCCTCACCAATCCCCTCCACATGTCCGTCACTCCCATCCTCCCAATCCGCTGTTCCAGAGACGTCAGGAAATCAAGACGAGTAGAACAAATGGAAGTCGTAGTAATTAGGGTTAAGTTATGCAGCTGCCCTCTCCTCCTCCTCCTCCTCCTCCTCCTCCTCCTCCTTCTCCCACTTTTACCCTTTCAGCTTTCCCTCCTCATCCATGCCCATTCAACATCTCAATATTGGCCTAACTTTAGTCCAGTCTTTTTGACATGTTCAAGGACAATTATGAGGAGTCACTTTAATGCACATCATTCAGCATATGCATATTTCCTCCAACTAAGTCAACTGTTTTGTGTTTCTGACAGATATGTGGCCAGGTAGGTAAGTTGAAAGGTGAGTAAATGAATGAATTTACAAACAGACGGTGAGGAGAGAGAAGCCAATGACCTAGTATACAGCACCGTGCACAGATACTCAACTTTGAGCTTCGGTAGGAATGCACACACCCTCCAGTTAAGTCCATTGCTTCATGCTTCATTCAGTCGTCTTACCTCGTCCCACCTCTCCTCTTCCCTTACTCAAACTGCCATCTCCTACCTCTCCTTCAGCTTCACAGTTACGTTACTCCGCCTCCACCGGAAGGGTTCAATCACCACCATTGTTCTCCCTGGTCAGAAGTGACGAATCTCTCAGAGACAAAATTAGAAACACTTATGAGGAAGTCACGTTAGCCAGCTGCACAGTGATGTTTAAGGTTGAGTGGCCAATTCCTCCAACCCATTTATGCCTCCTACTGCACTTACTGTGCCGCACTCACCGTTTATGCCACTCATACGTGCTTCACATCCACCAACTCATCACTAACAGCAGTAGCAGTAGTCGTAGTGACCTATATTACCTTGCCTAATGTATTTGTTGGTGACCTGGCCCACTTGAGAAGCACTGAGTTACGCTACCATAGACCTGGCTTGACTTGACCACACTAGCTGACGCGTCTGAGCTAGACTACGTTAGCCTAGAAAAGGATAGGATAGGATAAGATAGGTTAAGCAGGATTATCTGCTCCATCATGCATACCTCCTAGCTGCCCTCATACTCAACCATTCGAGCCGATCCCACCACTGCCTCGTTGACACGCTAACTCGACTCGATAGAACCTCAGACCACGTGTAATGAGGCCCTTTCCTTCTCTCTCTCTCGTGGATATTAGGAATCAATGTACATATACAACAGCGAAGTCTATTGACTTCATCGAAACAGCAGAGCAGGTGGCCCCTTGCCCTCCTCTCTTCACATGCCCCAATTTAACGCCTCTTCGGTAAGTGCCGCTTTCTCCTCCTACAACTATCTATGCCCTCAAGAGTTGATTCTTGCATTATACCCTACCATGCATGCTCCACTCCTCCTACCACCCAATGTAGAGGAAGATGTGCTCCCTACATTGCACTGCATTTCACGTAGTTTCTTTTCCTTTACCTTAATCCGTTCCTTGCATTGCAGTAATGCCAGAACAACTCGCTTCTCTGCCTCCATCACGCTTCTCCCCTCACCTCCACCTCCTCCAAGCCCAAATCCAATTGTCCTCCTTCTCCTCTTCCTACCTTGTCTTCTGCCAAAACCTTTTTGGTAAGATCCATTCATCCTGTGATTTAGTGATTGCGAGATGTAGGCCACAGACCAGAATGGGTATAGTGCAGGCAATAACGTGCAAGGACGTGCACCTCTTTTCACTGTGTGTCACCGTCTGCCTGTCTGTCTGTTCGTTTGAGGTTGTGTAAGTGTCATTGCTTATTATCATCTTTCGTCCTTTTAAACAGTCGCCCAATTGGTGTCGCACGGAAACGGGTGGGAATGCCCATGTGTATGTGGATGTGCATGCGTGAGTGTACGCGTACACACACCTCACCTCCTCCTCCTCCTCCTCCTCTACCACCCACATCGTCCCCAACCTTCTAGTCCACCAGACAGACAGTTCCATTCTGGGTCAAGTGAGACCTCCTCTGATCGTCTGTTTGTTGGATGGCTCAATATTCGCTTATTTGATTTCACCTCTTCGCTTCGTCAACACTCCATCTCCCTCCCACTCACTCAGCCGCACACTCACACATTCACTCATTTCTCCCACTTCGTTGCTCTTGTCTCTCCTTCAGTTGGAAGTAGACATCTCGTGGTGGGAGCAGAAATGTCTTCAAAAGCCGATCAAGCATTCGAACCAAGGAATAACTTCGGAGAAGGAGAAGTCGAAGACTGGTCGAGTTTACAAGACGATGCACCGCAACGGCGTCGCTTTGAAGGACAACGAGTCTTTATTTTCCTTGGGAGGTAAAGTGATTTGAAGGTAATCACAACTTGAAATGGACAAGTGAATGTACAGTAAAGCCGATTTGCAGTCCCACTCACACACCTCCCACCACTGTTTGCACTCCACTTAAGGACTTCCACGAGTACACACCGGTCACAGTGTCCCACGCTTTGGTATTTACCTACGTAACCAGTGTGTACCTACTCACCTCATTCGCATTTCATTCGCTATCATCTTTTGTTGCCGGCCACTCTTGTCCCTTATATCTCATTTTTAGAATGCATTTCGTTCATTCCTACTTTATCATCTCCGCACAGAAGGCGATCCTGATATTACTGCTGTAGGGGGCACGCTAGCATTTTGGCGCTGGTCAGTGGTCATTGTAATGCTTGCAGTTCGCCATTAGTATGGCCAAGTGCAACGGGACACATAGAGAAAGTAAAGGAATTTAGTCGCGTTACTCTGTTGCCCAAGCATTTGCGATTTTAAGAGGGGTGGTCCCTTTTTCCCAAAATGTGGCATTACTTCCTCCAAGCATCCGTGCAAACTTTGCTCCATACCAAAGCAAATTATACTGAAGTCATGGTGGTTTAATAAGAAAAAATTTCATCTGCTCTAAGTGCTGCAAAGGCTGCATTCTCGCCTGCTATTCAAGAAGGTTACCGGAAAGAGGGCTTTATTCGCAGCCACACAGCCCATAAAATTGCATTGCCGTGACTTGGAGTGTAGGCTTGTCAGCTTGGGTCCTGTCGAGCTTCTTCCCTTTCATCCATCCAAAGACTGATGAGCAAAGC
Organism: Echinococcus granulosus; assembly: GCF_000524195.1. Taxonomy (NCBI): domain Eukaryota; kingdom Metazoa; phylum Platyhelminthes; class Cestoda; order Cyclophyllidea; family Taeniidae; genus Echinococcus; species Echinococcus granulosus. The sequence goes on from NW_020170506.1 coordinate 10,273, forward strand.
TATCGGTGTACGTAATCCTATTACCGACGTCAAAGAATGGGCAAGCATGGCCATGTTGTGCACATAGAAGTATGGTAGGTGAATGACAGACATACGGACCGACCAGAAGCTAATTAAGCGTATTTTGTTATACCCCCACTGCTGTGTCCTTTCAATCTGCCGTGTTTAAGGTGTCTTAGTGACCTTAACCCTTGAGTGGTCATCTGCACACTTTCAACATATCACTGATTCATATGAGCCAATGTAGAGGGCCTAAGCATGAGGGGATATCTCACATGAGATCTGAGGTAACCAATCAAGTGGCAGCTTTTAGAAAATCCCACAATTAAAAATCAAATCGTAGGGAAATCGATTCATGCAGATATGAGAAATTAGAACAGAAGTATTTTCTGTTATTAAAATTTGTCGATGCATATTTTCTTCAGTCAATCGGTGGCTTTCAAGCATGCACAGTCATCAAGCACTCAGCTTTCACCACTAAGTCTGTGTAAATCACCGTCAGCGTGGAATGGAGATGGGAGAGCTTTCCCCAAACTTGGTGACCTGAGTGGCTCATTTAAAAAGTCACAAGAGGGATTAGACCACAAAGGCCGCAGACTAGTATTTATGGTCTACAGTCAACGATTAGAGCATTCTCATTCATAAAGATGAGAAATGCGTTTCACAAACTGTATCGCCTTGAAATCCGGAAGCGAGAAATCATCGGATACAATGTTTTTCACAGAATGATAGGCAGGAATACAAGGTCATCGTGAATAAATATTACCTTTGTTTCTACATTCACTTTAACATTGATGTTCATTAAATGCCTTGAAGGCACTGCATGCACTCACTTTGCCCAAAGTGGATTCGAGTCAGCTAAGCCTGAAACAAGAAGCGTTGTTTTCTCACAAACCCATAAATACTGGCTATTTTGCTACTGTTTAATGCAGTACAGCCTACTGATGTGGGTTTTAGTTAGTTAGAAGCGATTTACGATTTGAACGACGTGGCAAGAAATGAGGAGTAAGCAATAGGGCTATCAAAGTGACAAATCAACTAGTATTGTGGAGTGATATTGAAGAGGACTCAGGGAGATGCGTTTCTTCGGATGGATAGGTGTGTGTGTACGTCTGTGCATAAGTGGATACCAGTCAAAGCCAATACCAGCACCACTGACACAGTGGATAGGGATGACGATGTGATGGGAGTGCATGCCACCTAGGAGGGTGACAACTGCCACCCCCTTGGCTTGTTCAAGCATATCTGACCACCGGCTTACAGGCAGATAATCAGAGAGGTCACACTCGAACTCCTTCTTCACTATGCAGTGTCGTCGTCATCGAAACCCGCACGGCAGTACTGGTGGGTCAGACCATACTCCCAACTGACTGCTGAAGATGAGACCTGAGAGAGTGTTGAAATGAGGATCATTGGCAGTAAGTAGAAGTAGCAGACTGAAGACTGGAGCATGTAATGGGAAGGGATATACTTACTAACATTTTCGGTAACTGTGTTAAGGGAAAGTTGTGCTGGCAGTAGGCTGTGTTCTATAGGGGTCATGGAATAAGAGGTAATGGGCGTCAAGGGACGTAGCGATTAATGCCCTGTTAGTAGTTGCAATTGTGGATGAGGATTGGGCGAGTGAAGGAGGCGGAGGCGGAGGCGGAGATGGATGAGAATGCAGAGACAGAGGAGGATGGGTGATTGATGGCTAACGTAGAGAAAGGGTGCCCGAGGAAGGAATATGAGCTCTAAGTCAGCAGCAGTTGTAATTCCCTCCATGCCAGGGATAGTGGTGATAAGACGAGAAGACGTTGACTTCCATGTGCAAAGGCATCCAGAGGGAAACAGACCTCAAGCTCTACATGTACTGAGTGAGTGTGAAAGGGTCAAAAGCCAAATAATGGAATTATCGAATACAGTGTTGATAGTGGACAGAAACAGGAGTGAATAATTGGGAAGAGTTGTTGGTGGTGAAGTTTAAAGCGGAGCGGAGCACTTAGTGCATAATACGAGCAACTAGAGAGCGTTTGGAACCTTTATCAAGGCGAGAATTAAAACTGTAGTTGATTCATTACTTTATTGATTAACGAATTAAAATATTAAGCGGTCAGTCAATAATCGATGATGCCCTAGAACAAGGACGGCGCCAGATGCAAAACTGGTTGTACAGTTGTAGGCGTGGAGTGTATTTGAGCACATGAAGTGACGCTCTCTTAAATAACCATTTAACTGCTTAGTGAAAGGGATGCAGAAGGAATTGAGGATAAAAGGTGGCTTCGTGTTAACAGAGGATCATTGCCATTTCATTCCAGCAGCGATTCCAGCTGCACTTTATTTAGCAATGTAGTAAAAGGGAAGGGAATAGAAATGAGTAAGGCAAAGCAGACCAGCATCAAGGACTTCGCTTTCTGATGTTCAGCCCCTTATTGCTCTGTTTGGAACCCTGAGAGAACGCAGCGCCATCCATTTACTCTGTCACAAAAACATGGCCTTACATGAGTTTGTAGCTTGCAGCAACCATGTGCTTTGTGCTGCAAGTATCGTCACTTGAATAATGTAGATATGTTTGGAGATGTTTACAGATCCTTACTTCTCTTAGCTGCGGTAGAATTCGAATCGTCATCTTATAAATGAATCTAATTAACATTTATTTAACACCAAGTAAACAACTGCTAATGCGCATTTGCAAGTATTTTATACCAAAAAAATTGTCGTTGAATAGAGATGTATTTACAAGTTGACATACCAATGAATAAAATGTACAACAAAAGCAAACACAGAAAATGACATTTTCTTATTAAGTACAAATCTTAGTGGGGCCACAGTTATTTACTATATGTAATATTAGATAAAAGTATGCAGCTAGTTCCTTGTTTATCTCCTTCACCCCAAACCTTATGCTCTTTAAACAAACAAGTTATATCGTTAGGGAGGGGGCTATTGTCTTCTGTGCTTTTCCGTCAAGGTGACCTAGGCAATTATATGGCTTTCTTTCTTGCATTAGTGAGTAAAAACTTATCTGCGAATCTCACTGCACAATGATGTGTTAAGCAAGTATCGACTAAGTACAGGGTTGTGCGTTTCGAATGAAGCAGCTTGTAGACGGGAGGACGTTCACCACGCATAATTCTTCATTGTTCCTCGGATGATTAAGCTTAAGCCTGTACCTTTTCAAAAGCCATCTGTGCTAGATGAAATGGTGCTGCATACTGGTATGGGCTTTTGCAGAGTCATTATTGCCTTAAGGCACTACACTAGTTCTCTATAATATTGTAATACGATGGCGGTTTATCCCCCGGTATTGGCGAGGAGCCACTTCTGTACTTTGAATTAGCCCTCATGTACCTCTCTGGCTGTGCAGGCCTCTCCAGCCATGCCAATAGGCCAGACACCCTCTCTGCGCTGAATAGATAACCTGCCCGAGTATTTTGTCTTCTTTCGTCTTTATGGAGTCTCGAGACCCTACAATATGCCCCAGAATAGGTCTTTTAGTCAAAAATTGAGGGTAGTCACCCTTCTTCGGTAAAGTCAAAGAATGGGTTGCGATATTTGGGATCTATTTTTCATCCCTAAGTATTCACTAATATACCTTACAGCATTGCAGGAATATTAGTACTTGAATGTAATTTCAGTGGACTTTTCACATACATTATTAAAAATTCACTTTTTGCCGTTTAAGCTTGAGACATGATGTACGAAGGGAGAAGACTGAATGTCGATCCATTTGGAGTCCCAAGGGAATACATTTGCACGGCGTGTCCCAGCCATCTTTGCTGCTGCGCCAGTAGCGAACTTTGCAATGGCGAAGGATGTTGTTGGTGCAGACGATCTTAGTGAGTTTTCATCACCCTACAGTGGTTTCCATCATCGCATTGCTTCTACTTCCGTCAGAATATGCTGTCCTGTCATTTAAACACTCACACCGCAGTGATATTTTTATTTGCGCTAAGTTTCTACACTCTCAAATAGTTTAGTTTAGTTAGGCTACGGATTTGCTCAATCACACCATTCGCTTAGATTGTAAACTTTCATCTACATCAGCAGCGATGTACGCGCAGCCTTGATACCTAACCCTCTTTGCCTCAGGTTTGCCTGTTTTGAGACAAGGAAATTGGGAAATCCTCGAATTTGGTTGTGCATTTTTTGCTTTTCAGACACGTAAATAAACCCTGGCTCATTTTGCGAAGGTGGTTTTCTTTCTTACATGTTGTACAGACTTTAAATTTGCGTGATTTGGTTTTGTCTCCTCAATCATTTCCCATCACATTCACTGTCAGATATTCAGTGAATTGTCTACGACTGCCATCCAGGTGTTTTTTGTTCTGGTATGATTTTTTAACCAACTTAGTCATTGCTGAAGAGAAGTAAAAGTGCTGCTCTCCTTTGTCTCCTCGGTCCATGGTGAACCTACACTGCTTTTTACTGACTTTGAATTAGCTTGTCTCCACGTGCGACATCTTGGCGCGGTCACTTACCATATTCAAATTGAGGATCCGTGCCACACATGGGAAACTGGGAGTGGGAAGTCAAGCGTACAACTTTTAGTGGTTTATGAAATTCATGAGGAATGTTGAATTTATCCAGAAATGTCCAGTTCATCCCACCCAGATAGGTGATTTGTATCCGACCAGGTAGTCGATTTCCATAACGTTCTGTGTGGCAACAATGATCAGGGTATTTCTTGAACAGCATAAGGTATGTAAATGCTACATCAACACTAGGTTGATGTATAGATTGCCTTCCTGGTCTCAATTGGGAGTAAAATCTGATTGTTTTCATGTCATGGCAAATGTGCGGCATGTTCTTTTAGTTTCGGCTAGTTGGTAGCACCTAGTTCGGAGCTTTGCACAGATGCAAGCTGTTTCTGGACTGTAGTGTAAGGGTTGTGGTGGTCGACTGTCCTCTATGATCCTGATAACCACGTGTTTGCTCCATGTGTGATGATACGCCTAGAGGTTTTGGAGGACCTCGAAGTCGTGTTTTATCAGTCGGTAAAATGTTGGTGCTAGTAACACCTTTCTTGAAAAATCTGCTGAACATCTGCCTTACTTCTGGATTCATGCAGGAGCAAGTTGGGTAGGCTCTTGGTTGTATGGATCGGAGCAGCAAATATGTGGTGCTTCGCCTACATCATCCTTGAAATCGGTGTCGATTATTCTTGCTCTACCCAAACGGTATTGTGTTATCTGCGTAATTTGACTTGACTACCTTGTGATAGCTGAGTCCATCACATGAATTTGTGTTGATTACGGTGTGTTAAATACACCTACTCGTTGGCTTTTAGGTATTATGGCCTGGGTGAATTTCTGTTATTAAGATGAATAATAACTATCGCCTCTGCTTCAACCTGCCATCTGTTGCCTCCAAATTACTTATTTTATAACATTCGTCACTGTTGCCATATTCACTTGACCTAAAATAAGATCAGGGCAGTTTTATGTAGGTCACTTTGGAAATGTGACATCTGGCAGGAATGCAGATGCACGTTCTTGGTTTTATTGTCTGTCTATTGTTTGACTCGCCTTGAATACCAGTTGCGTGGGCATCTATTACTTGGATCTATGACAAA
>NW_020170506.1:15926-24190 GCF_000524195.1 Echinococcus granulosus
GTCCACGGAGATACTGTGTCTTAAGAGAATGGTTGTACTTCTTTTGCATGAATTGTAAGTCTCTAGCCCTTTTGAACTATGCACGAGGTGTGCCGTGAATTAACTGCCGATCCACTTGCTTCTGCTGCCCTCCGCTGCAGACTGCTTATTTTTAATCCTTGGGCCCTAGCACCTTTGGTCACCCATCATTCACTTTTGGGTTAATAGATTAAGTAATCAGTCTTTCCTCCTAGTGCATACGTCAGGTGTTTTCGTACAAAGTGATCCACTTGACCACACTGGGGGTAGCTACATGAGTAACAAGTGTGGGTGTCGACCAATGCGAATGTAATATGAGATATGCTGCCTGCTGCTACAGTTGCCAGCACTAGCAGCAATGATGCCATGAGTAAGTGGTGGGGCCTCATTTTGTACCGTGTACATGAATTCTCCAAGAATTCAACTGATGCTTCTAATCAAGATGGCAGCCAACGAAGATATCCAATCCGATCCCGTGGATGTCTACTCCAACCGTAGCAGGGGCCAATGGGATACGTAATCTTGCACCGGTACGTCATTTAAATGATGTCATTGCCTTGATGACGATCGCTAAAGGTGAACTGTTATTGGCGGTTGAGGGAGTGATGGTTTGTCACCCTATATAATGAACATTCATGTATGTGAGCATACAATTTACGTGGTCGACGCATAAACTAACCTTGGGTGGAATCGCACACAACACACCATCTTTTGTGCGAAGGATTAGTACAGTGCATTCGCTTCTAAATGCGAGAATTCTTGACTTGTGAAAAGTGACCACAAATGCCACATTTGAATGGTGTAGCCACCCTGATAGGTCTCTTTGTGTTTTAGGCTTCTAGATCGGAGGGCACTTAGCTGGATGTAGAAAGGGGCGAGTCTTGTTTTCCTCCTCTTGTTAAACTTAACTTTCCACTTCCACCATTGTTCTTTTAAGACGCTTTTATTACATGAGCTCGCGCGTCACATATATGTGGCGCCTTTGTTTACGAAGTGAAGTAGATTAAATGGGAGAAAATGCACCAATGGTCATTTGTATCGTTACAGAAGAACACAGTGGTTAATGGCTGACATTTTTCTGTTGTTAAATTCATTTGATGCTTGACGGCGGCCATGAGGATGAAACTATTAGCTCGATGCCTTGTACGCAGTTGCAGCGACTCAGCCACGGGGTACCATAACTAGGTGTCCCCTCCGCATTTTTTTGGTGATATTGGCGTTGGATTATTGGTCTGCTTCTGTTGTTCCCCATGTGGTCGCAAGCAATCACCATCGGCAGTTGACGAGGTACACGGCGTTCTGTCGCCTTCGCCTTCGCCTTCACTACCGCCGAATTTAGCTACCGTGGGGGTCTACGTGCCCGTATGAAAGCCTTGAGTGTCGTCTCCGGCGTTCAGTGTAGTCGCTTTTAATTTTTCTGCAACAAATCGCAAGCCAGAATCGATGACGTGGTGAATTTGCGCCTTTGAACACTGTGTGGAGGTTATGGTACATTCTGTAAGCTTGAAGCACGAAGCACTGGAATGATCATTCTTTTCCTTCTGGCAGCGCAAGACTGCCTATATCCCTCATCCTCTCCATTCTTGTTCACTAGCTCTCCCTTTTCAAGCTTTGATGATGTCTCGACAATGTTGTGTCACTCTTTCAGTTTTTGGTTGGTACATTTTAATTTTGCACACACCTTTCAGCGTGTATTTGACAGAGAAGAAAGTATGTAAGATTGAGCAGACTCGTAAAGATAAATAGACATCTCCTTGATGATCGAAGTTAAAGAAGTGTGTGATCCAAGGCGACACCTTTTAAGCTGAGGTATTACCATCTTTGGTATCGGCGAGTGGAAATTTTGGGTTTAAAGCCTTTTGAATTCAGAGGTACTCCCTAGTATAAGTAAATGCAAGAGCTGCAAGAAGGTTACCATATTTATCTCATCATTACTGTTTTTATTTTTTCCTCTGCATATTTTTAGTATTTTGTCTTCACATTTCCAACGCATTAATGCTCTTAAAGCTTTGTCGTTTCTTTCTGCAATCCTTCCTCACTGCACTGCTTTCTATTTTTGGATTAGTTGGCGTAGCGTAAAGCCTCGATGACAAGTGTTCTGTGAGATGTAGAGGCAACTACGTACGGTTTCGTCTCTTTCCTTTCTTCATTGCTAAAGTAATGGGCTTCAGAACTTATGCTACCTTCCTTTGGTGTATATGTAACGCATTTCTCGTGTACATCATGGCGACAATGGCTTGGACGGAGAGGAAGGGGAATGTGCGGGGCTTTGTTTTTCACTCCACTACTGCTTCATGACCTGGCATTGCGTCCTCTCTGGCAGTGTAAGGCAGTGTCTACTTGTGGCAGTGCTTCATTAGGAAGGCGCAGGTCGTAGAGAGTAGAGCCTTGACAACAAATGGTGAGGGGGATTTAGAACTAGAGAATTGCTTCGTTCTCTTTTTTATTCGTTCAGTGCTGGAACCGATGGGCATTGGAGCCTTTGCTTGTTTGCTATAGGTCTTGTGTAAGGCAGCTCGCACGATGCTCTGGCACGTTTCTTGCTATACAAATATGGCAGGCTTTCTGTGAATTCTTTCCTACTTCCCCTCCTCAAATATGGATATTTTCTTGTGTACCCCTTTGCCTTTTTTTGCTTGGTAGAGCAAAAGACCCACGAATAACACCTCCCATCACGCCTTCTCTCTCATTGCGAGCAAATGCGCTAGAGTTAGTGCTTGACCTCATCATTGCCTCCGTGAAGTTGCTCTCGGTGAAGTGCACGACTGTTTTGCTGCCGAGGCATCCGCAAAGGTGACTTGTCCCCTTTTCGTGCCGTCACTTTTTTCGAGAAGTTTGTAAATCTTCCTTTGCTAGAGCGCATTCCTAATTATCATATGCGACATTTCCCAGCCTTTGCAGTTTTTGTTCAAATTTATCTCCCTGAGCACCTGTGAACGTAGTCTTTTATTACTCTAATTTGCTGGAAGGCATTCAGTTTTAAATTCACGTCATTTGATTGGCATGCTTTTCATAAAATTATCAAAATCTTTGTTGACAGAAAATCATTTTTTTACAGATAAGAAGATTTGGACGTTAAATGCTTTGGATGAATTTGTTGGTGATTCCTATCATCCGTCTTGTAACCGCTTGACCCAAATTATTACGCAGAATGTTTTTTTTGTTTCTCCAACACGAGAAACAGTTTCCTCTAAAGTCAGTCATGCGCTGAATGTACTTTGGAGGTACTGTCACTTCTTACTAAACCAACCTCTCTCAGCGACCAAAGAATTGTCGTGATGTGTGGTGGCTGTATAAAAGTGGTGCTGGCGACTTTGTTGAAGTACTTTGCTTGCATCGTTTTCGAAGGTGTGGGCGCAGCTTCACCCAACGTGGCGTCGAACTACAAGGAGCCAGAGACCGGTGTTGTCCACCCCATTGGTCAACCAGTTTTTTTCTGCGAAGATAGACAGCGACCTTCTGCGCAATGAGTACATGGCATACGAAACGGGTCAAATCGAGCAGCGGCGCTACCTTGCATGGATCAACCTGTAAATCACTTCCTAGCGATTGTAATGAATATGAAAAATATTTTACTTCTCAGTGTTAACATAGTAAATACCACCAACAATAAATTCGCCACAATCATCCAATGTTATCTTCGCAGTTGTTGTTGTGTTTAGGGATGTGTTACAAGCCAATTCTTACGAGGATAAACATTCTGATCTCAATTATTCCCCTGGATCTGTACTTCGGACAAGAACTGTTGTTCCATGCAATTGCGTAGATGTAAGAAGCTCATGTGCTTTCTATCTGTTGGAACTAGTAGGAGCTTGTAGAGCGCATCAAAGTGCCCCTTCAATGTGGGTTTCTCGCTACTGTGCTTTGTGCTGCTCTCACGTCTTGGGGCTCTGGTATTGGGAAATGGCATTTAAGCCCAGTGGCTGTGGTTTGGGCTAGTTCGCTTTGCAAAGCGAATCTAACTACCGCCAATTCTGCACCACAGCGTTCCTAAATCATGCCTCGATTAATCGACTTGAGCAGACAGTTGGCTTTTTACTGGACCAATAGTGAAAATTTCGCAGTTAGGCAATGGGGAGAGTAGAAAGGCGCCCAGGGATGATCATGCGGTTATGGTTTATTTGTTGTAGCTTCAAGGTTATGTGTAATCACGGAAGATTTGTTTTGATATCAATGACGGATTTTCACAATAGGATTAGAAAGAACGTGTGCATTATGTACATGAGAAGCCATATACGACATTGAATACGAGCTTTTTGAGTATCATGGTCAAACGAAGACTAAAAAGCAAGATTTAAAAGCAAAGACGACTGCAAGGGATGATAGAACTTTACATTAGAACGAGAAGGATTTGATAGCTCGAACACAAATTTAAAATCATTTAATGGGACAAAGAAAACCACTAGGACTTAGGACTGGTTGTAAATTATAAGGCAAATATAATGTGAAGTTGTTTTTTAAAAAAAGTCATTTTACGTGAATATTTTAAATCACCAACATACCCATAAGTTTGCTGAATTTTTCTATGGTTACTAAACTGATCGTATTGTTAGCATTATGCTGGCATACGCAAAAAAATCAACCTTCCGCTATATTGCGATTGGTGCCCCCATATGTGCACTGACTGCGCATTAAATAAAATAGAAATGCGCAAAATTATTAGACTAGGGCCAGTCTATTGCAAATGCGCGGTATTTTAAATGATATATGTAAGCCAAGGCAATATAGCAACCAAAATGATAAAACAAGCAAATAAAACACCAACTGAAGATAATTTGCATTTCACTGCTGCTCTTTTGTTTTTCGCATGCCAAAAAACATTGTCTTAAGCCTAATGCCACGAGGTCAATATCATCAGATTTACCACGTGTCAAGTTTTGACATTAAAGCCAAGAAGACCATATTTGTGATAAATAAGTTCCGATTTGACTTTTGCGTAATTTTTTAAGGTATTTAAATAGTGTTAAACATGCGCAGATCTGCCAGAGTTTTAAGATGACCATATGACCTCGCTCACAACCAACAGAACCCAGAACCTCAGTGGGTCGGTACGCCATTTCGATAAAAATGCGTCTGCACCTCCCCTTTTCTTCCTTATGCCGATATTTTAAACCTCAATCAGACTAATTTCTTGATTGACTGACTGATTCATTGACGAACCCATTGACAAATTTTATGGCCTTTCGAACGATCGCTTGATTGATTGGCTCATTCGTTGCGTTGCTTGCTTAAATATCAATTAAATGATCGCATGTTGTGACCGATATTTCTGCTGAACCATCTTAGACTGATTCCATTTGAGTACAAAACGATGCTGTGACATCAGTTTCTCAGTACTTACAAGTCTACTACTCCTTCGTGACCAGCACCTCTTTTCCGTGACATCTGGTTGCCAATTGCAATACATCATCTTGCTTCTAGTAACCCCTAGCGTGCCGTAAGAGAGCGGCAGTCATGGCTCCACAAAGCTTGGTTAAACACTTCGCAAGGAATCGGAAAGACGTGAAGCGGAAAGAAAAAGGATGAGTGAAGGGCAGATTAGTTGGTGAACAAGCACGGTCTACCCACGTCTCCACCACATCCTACTTCGTGGCTTCCTCCCCCTCCACACTTCGCCATCCTACTCCCACTTCTTGCACACCCCTCCTCATCTACGTCTAGCATCCCCTTCACCATTTACAACACCTCTTCTCCTCCTCGCATAACTTTACTACTGTCGCAGGATTTGGATATCATGACATATTCCTTTTACGCCAATTCCGCTACAATCATTGCACTCTCTACATTGCTGTAGCCCTTTTGATATGGAAGAGTAAAAGAAGAACAAATAGGAAAGTAAACAGCCAAATTATTGCTCTTCCAGTTCTTCCTCATTCAATTCTTCCCCGCTCCCTACATCGTCAAAAATCTCCTCTTCTAATTTCGATGATCGCACAGCTCTGCCTTGTTGAAGAATCAGTGCTTTCAAATCAGTTGAAATGGCGGGACCTAAAAGTGGAAATCAATGGGAAGGAATTGTAGGGAAAGTTTAGGTGGAAACCGAGGGAGCCAATGTCCACAAATTCTGCCCGCTTCATGCACACCCTCATAAACAAGGCCGATGATCTGCCATTAATAGCTTCCATGAATGCCACGCCGAACTGGCATAACTGGTACATAACTAACGTACGTAACTAACGTCTACCGTGTTGATTGACAAGTCTTCCTTTGTCTGACAAGCTGACTGTTCTTGTAACCAGGGTTGAGGGTTATCAACCCTAAGAGCTACATCTACGGGCGATTGGTCTGTTGTGTAATTTTACGATAGCATCAGACATGCGTTTCACAAGCTGCATGAAGCAACACTCCAATCCCTCCAAGTAATCCGAGATTACTTGCAATTCACTCATTTCTGGGGTTAAAAAAAAAAACATTTCTTGCGATACTTACGCCTCATGAATATTTCTGGAAGCGTCTCTGTTGCAACTACTCCACCATCACCTTCAGGATTAGCAACATGGAGAGAATGAGAGGTGCCATCTGGTCGTGTTTGTGTGGATAGCGCTTCCGCCGTCTTGATGAGAAGGTGGAAATGTTGATTACGTAGTTGGAGGCGTTTTTTCAAATCTAGGGACGGGCCTCGAGGCGCCTCCCCCCGAGAGGCATCATGTTCGTCATTCTAAAGGGGGAACAAGAGCCCTATTAAATGATGGAGGTAATGTTGATGATGAAAACTTATCAAAACTACTTGAGCATTCCAGTAACCTCGAGGAGGATTAGCTAACCCGCCCTCTCCCTTTGAATATAAGCCAAATGATTTGGAGGAAACGTGGAATGAAGCGGACGCGAAGGAAGTTCTGCCGCCAGGCATAACAATAAAAGTAGGTAGAACAAAGTTAACTATTTAGTTATTTCCTTGATCCATAACTACGGTTTGTGGTCTCTTACCTTCGTCAAGGAGAATAAGCAGAGTGAAGTCTTGTCTACTAGAGTCAACAGCCAAACATTTTACTAGCACCACTACTCGTCGCTCTACTTGGCCACTGGTCCACAAAATGTCACTGAGTTAAACAGTAAAGGATTTGGGCTCATTGGAAATACTTCTAACATGCATGGAGGAGTTTTTCCCCATTGTCTACTACAGTTGACTGCGCATCGGTAACGAAAACGCAACAGTTGGAGAGAAGTTTCACGGTCTGATAACCAAGGGAGGCAGTGGTCCATCGGTCAGCAAGTGAGATGATAAAGATAAGAAAAATTGCACCTGAAGAGGGAGGAGGAGAAAGCAGGGTTTTTCTAATTTCAATTAAAAAGACATCCTCTCTGACTAATTTCCCATGGTAATCTCCAAGTAACCCCTTAATCGTGGTACATAATTCTTCATCATTAGCCAAGAACTAAGAGGGGCTTCATCAAAGTGAGAACTTCAGTAATTTATCTGCCCCACCCCACTCTGGAGAGAAATCTTTGAAGTTGACTCCGAGCAGTGCAGTCATGGACCGCATTTTCGCCAAGTTACCAGAACCTTGGAGCCCTTCATGAAGCAGACAGACTCAAATCGTCTCAATCGACTTTGGCCAACCTTTGCTGAAAAGCGGAGTCGAAACACGTGGAAGGTAGGAGGGAGCGCACCAGAGCCACCTGCATCGGATAGACCAAAAGGTAATCACCGAGGTCCTAACCAACCTCCCGCACGATTTCTGTCTCTCAGTCTCTTACCATGTTCTCCGAAAGGTGGCAAAATGTGGGACAACCCCAAACCCCCAAAATTAAAAAAAACATTGGAACAACAAAAATTTTTTTAAATTGTAACAAAAATGAGGGAAGGAAAAGGAGGAAAAACGCTATACAAAGAAAAACAACAAGAACGCCTATGAAGCAGAGCCGCATGGAGACGAAAGGGGACAAAAACGAAGGAAATTTAGCGATCACGCAAAGCATAAACGGAAACTTCACAGAAGATGAGGTAGTCCCAGATAGTATTCACACCAGAGCAAGACTTTTGGGGTTGGCAATTTTCCCACATACGTTTCACACACTGCAATTGAATATTCATTGAATCAAACGAATAACACGACTGTAAACTAAGAAACGCTAAGGCCGAGATTACGGCAACCGGCAGACGTACAGCCAGACGAATTAAAAGACATGCACATCAAAAATGATGGAAAGTTGCCTTATTTACTGCATTATGCCTTCTGAAGCCAGCCTGTGGATATATTCCTCGACTTCAGAGATTATAAACGTAACCGCATACACACACACAG
>NW_020170506.1:24290-25782 GCF_000524195.1 Echinococcus granulosus
TCTGTTTTTGGCATCTGGAGATAGAAAATTGGATAATTCCAGAGTGGATGAAAATCTGCCAACTTCATAACAACACCCCAAATGCCTCAAACACTAGCTTTATTTAAGGGATGAACCCAAGGAAGGTTCAACGCCTCCGAGGCGAAAATCAACGATCCAAGTCGCGTTGAATTTACAGAATGCGTGAATGTGTGCTCGTGTGTATGATGGACTGCAAATTCGAACAAACGAATTCACCAAACTGGTCTCCTTCCTCCACCTTCACCTTTTTCTGACAATAGAGAGAGAGTGAAGAAAGTAATCACTAGAAATCCGTCAAATAACTACCATTCTTGTTCCCTGGTAAATGTAGATACGTTTGTTTATTTGGTTAGGAAAAAACTGGAGACACAGTTGTCGATTTTATTTAGCGTGGACTCTTAAGTTTTTGTAGTTTGAATCGCCCCTTTTAGGTGAGTCTGCAATAACGCACTAAAGAAACAAAAGGTCTTCCAAAGTTCATGTCTCCACTTTTGACAGTCATCCAGTCTTGAGATGACACCGCACTACCCACAATATCCGAGACATGAAAAATGTACCTCTCAGCCCTGTTTGAGACAGGTAGGGGTCAATCTGGAAAAAAAGACGGCAAAGGAACTGATCCTTATTGGTAAAGCTGTGAAATGGCTCGCCTCATTGGCAAATTCTTCATTTTGTAGTGAATATCCCGTCAAGAACCAAAGAAGAAAAACCTGGGGTCAGCGGAGGTGATGCAAGTGTTGGAACACACACACACACACAGAACGACCTACGAAAAATTCCACCCATGACCTGTCAACAACAGTGACAAGAGAGCTGGCTCACTCAGCCGAGAGCACGAGTAGACAGTAGAACGCTACCTCTGGCAGGAGTACAGTGGTCGACGACAATCAAATCTGACTCCACTTGCCAGCGACCATGACGTACAACCACATCATCACGTTCCTCACCCTCGATTTGAATACAGTCTCCTTCAGACACAAATAGGTGAAAGAACCTTCAGAAGCAGGTTAAGCGACATAATTTGCTTCATCTTCAAGTTCATCAGTGGAGAAGTCATTAGTATCAAAGCTAACTCGTGATTCGTACCTTCCCATGAGGTAAAGAACCGAGAATGAACCAACTAAGCAGCAGTTGCCTTTCTCTACTTGACTTTATTTAAATAGGAAAATGAGCATAAAAAAGTAACAAAATTTCCAGTTGGATGGAGAGTGAGCAAGGAAGGAGAGGGGGAAGGAAGCGAGTAAGGAGGAGGGGCAAGAGAGCACTAAAATTTATACAAATTAATGTTTCGCACACCAAGTGCAATGATTTTGTAGCTGCAAAAAAGTAAAACCGAATAGCGCAAAGCATAAGCTGAAACTCCACAGAAGATAAGGTAGTCCAAAATAATAATCACACCAAGGCGGAACTTTTAAGGTTGCCAATTTCCCCACATACAATTCACACACTGTGATTAAATATGCACTGAATC
>NW_020170506.1:25882-30095 GCF_000524195.1 Echinococcus granulosus
AAACACAGGATCACTTCATTACCAAATGTGTGTGGAATGTAATGATGCCCCTTTCCTCGGTGAATAGACTTTGGGTGCCAGGGTTCGTGCGAGGATGGATGCGGTGCACCAGTCAAATTTTATAGCACTGCATAGACCTGGGTAGATTGCTAACCTCATTCTCCAAGGGCGAAAGGATAAATGTAGCACAAATATTTTTTGTGATCCATTTTCCAGCTCGTTATGAAATAATCGCCTTTTCATTCTAGAGGAGGAATTAGAGGGAGAGGGAGGGGGGAGGAGAGTGGAAAGAAGTATCAAATTTAGTCTCATAACTCTTCTTTTCACAGCAATTATCAAACAAAAAGAGCGGAAAATCTATCACTTTTCGGTCATTCCTTACTTAGAGCAGATTTGTTCGTTCTACAAAGCTGTCTAGTTCTATTTCGCCTCCCTCAGTGTGAAATAAAGGAGGCAGAAGGAGGAGAAAGGTAAACTACGCAGAAGGACGAACGCATAATCCACTAAGAGTGCAATGTAATGAATAGCGGAGGGCGGAGGGCCGGAGACGGGGAGAAGAGCCCCCAAAACGTAGCAAAGAAGCATAATATCACAGGCTTTGAGCTGAGACGAAAAGATGTGATTAACCGTTGGTAGATTTCATGGCAAAACCAACGGTTGAACAGTAGCCTTTTCATCGGGGTAGGAGTGGGAGGGGGGGAAGACACCGAACTGGACACCGTGTTTTAAGGCCTCACTTACCCATCATCGCGTCGACAAGTATCCCTCAAAGGTCATCAAATGAAGGTAGAAAATGAAGAATTACGAATATTGGCCAAACCGTCCTTCAGCAGTCTACTGCAATCAGACACGGCTTAAAAGTGGGAAGGTATGCTTGTTTCTCATGAGCACTAATTTTCTTGTCGGATTTACGATCAGTTCCCACAGGTGCGTGTTCCTCCTTTGTGTGCAGTTTTACAACTGATCAAGCATCTAGAGATAGACTCACAGAGAGGAAGGGCCACCGAGACTGTGAACCGGGCATCACCACCACAGCCAGAGTTGACGCAGACAGACGTACAACCAACTGACTGCGGCTAGAAGTTCCATCATCACTCTGATAGGCGTCAAGGCTTCTGCATAATGAGGTATACGCGAAAAGTGCTATTATTATCAAACACACACACGCACAAACAGTAGTAGTACTATGGTAGGTGAACTGACCTAGGACATGTACGACGACTTAATCACCAATTACTGTCACCCACTTCTGCCCCCAGGGATGCCAATAAGCGCAGTCACAAATTTTTCAGTTCTGGCTGAATTTAAAATTTTGGATTTTCTCAAAAGAAAAGCTTTAAAATGACGGCGAAAGTAGTCCCGCAGTCACGAAGGCACTAGTCACCTTATCAAATATGAGTTAAAGGCTAAAGTGTCTGATTGAGGTCTAAAAATGACAGAGAGAAGGAGGAAGGTATTGTGTCGGCAGCATAACAAGCCTCGGTTTAATTAAAAGTGCCTGAGAAAAGAAAGACGAAATAAAGAGATGGCGCAGATCAAGGCACCTTCTTCCCCTCCATCCCCTCTGCAATCTCGCTCTCGTCCTCTCTCTCTCTCCCTCCCTCTTCCAGTTCCTGCTACTCTAACCCACGCTTTCAACCGCACATCCCTGTGCCGCAAATGAATGCACTTTTGACGTCTCAAGTTAACCAAGTTGAATTTCAAATTGTCGAAAATTAATTCACCTCCACAGTAGTAATAGAAGTATTTTTTCCTCTCCTTTTTTCTTATTGATTCCTTTCTCCCCTTATAAAAGGAATTAGAAAAGAGATGTGTCATATTACAGTGCACATTTGATTACTTCCCAAGGTGAAAGAATGTGCGAAAGATAAGGGATGTGTGGTGAAAGATAAGGCTGCCGCCCCCTTCTTGCCTGACTGTTTTACTTTAGAGCAAAAAAGGAAAAAAGTAGGAAAAACAAATAGAATTTCAGTTTTAAAATGCCTCAAACGTAAATTGATTCAACTTTTTTGGTATTTTATTGTACTAGGGGTCGCTCAAGTCAAAACGGGACTACCAATTTTACAGCAATTTGACAAGCCAATGAAAACGCAGCAATGGTGACACACATCTGCACTGGGTCAGTCGGCATCCCGTCAATCAAGAAGGAGGATAAAAATTGTAGCGTCTGCGTATGCGACTCTCTCCTAGTGACTTTGAGCCACTGGGCTAGGGTACCCAAAGAGGGGGCCTCACCATTCATTTAGCGCTGGATCGACGACAAAGGATCTCTGGTGAATTCACTTTTTGACTACTAATTTTTAAAATTAGACAAAAAAACCACAACTTCATCCTCGTCCTACCCTCATGCTTGCAACACTTCTTCATTGGCGGGCAGACAGGAGGAAGTAGGCTTCACTATGCGACGCTGTCAAAAATGTCGACTTTTCAAGGTCTGAATTGATAGGCGTACCTGCAGGGTGGACAGGGAACGGGGGAGGGGGTTCTTCCTCATTTCAGAAAGATCCTGTACCTTTGCATGGAGAAAGCTCCGGCCTCCCACACCACTGATGCTTGGGACGGCACATGGATGTCACATGACATCCCATTTTTCGTATCGGAAACTGGCGTCACAAATGCATGACACGACGGATAAATGTGCCAAATCATCTAAAATATCTATCCAACTGTGATGGTTGATCTTCTCTCCTATCTAGACAGGTGTCTTGACAGTCTGGAAGACGCCATGAACGTCTTCAGTACCCAACGTCGAAGAACATGCTTATCTCGTGACTAACAGGATACCGGATGGAGGTCTATTGTAGAGGAAAGCAAAGAAACAAACCCTGTTTTAAGAAAGTGCCTCCACAAATTTGACACAAAAAAATCAGGCTCATCTTCAGATGGAAGGGGATTTTCCAACCTTGAAAATAGTTGTCTTTTCATCACAAGAAGACTAGTGCATGATGGGAGAAAAAAAACAGGAAGAGGACGAAACAGTATGAAGACAAAATCGCGACCTGGTGCCTATCCTCTCTTTCTCCTTTTTCTTCACCACCCTACCACCCCCTATCTCTTATGAATCCAAAAAACATGTAAGGGTAGAGGAAGTGCGTGCTTGAAATAATTAATAAATAACACGCCAACCCTCCATCTATCCATTCATCATGTCAGGCCTTGACAGTTCTGCACAGAATCAACTATACGCAAGAGACAAGCTTTATTTGGGGGAGCAGTCCATAGCTTCTAGACGACCCACTTAGAGGTGCGCATTAAACAGGGCATCAGAGAGTAGCATTGCTGCTGGCATTTGTGAGGGTGGCAAGAGAAGAGAAGGCCTCTAACGCTTGACTCAACTGGCATTGTATCCTCCCACCCCCTTAAACAGGCGAGATTACGATCCGATCATGAAAGTTCAATCTCCACGCACGCATAGTACAAAGGCAGCAAGCTGTCCCTTCTTCTAACGAAACGTGGACGGGATGAACGTGGTCAATGTCAACCTTGTCCATATCTCACAAATGAGTCTATTCGATGATAGTGCCGCATAGCTCCGCCAGCAGTCTGGGAGACATTCTGTAGGTCAGTAAAATACAATAAAGATACCTTCAAATCGTCGACCTTAATAACTAATTTACCTGTCACAAATTAGTGCAGAAAATGTCGAAAGTGCAGGACATAAACACGTAGAGAGATGACAATGGCATTTTACGTTGTACAAAAGTTGACTTTCCTATCAGGACTGCAATCAAGGCCACCGATCATCCAACCAACCAACAGACCAACCCACCCACCCATCTGCATACGCACACGCACACACACACGCACACACTTCCTCCTGTTTTCCCACCACCTCCTGACCAGATAGATCAGGCGTGATGAGAAATAAGGGGATGAGACAGGTGTGGCACACACACATCCACACCCCACACGTACTCATGCATAATTTAGCATATTCTGTCAGGAAAGAACGCTACTGCTTTGTAGAACATTAATGCCCCCACCCGAAAAAAAAGGAATAAACAGATATTTCATAGGTCATAGCAAAAATGGCAGTTGTCAGGGTGATTTTGAAGAAGGTGAAACAGAATACTTTTTAACCTCGATTCACAGAACCCTCTTCGACTCTTCTTTTTCGGTGAAACAATGGCTGGAGATGGGGAAAGCTATTGGAGGGGGGAATCGCAATTCTTAGTTGGAATAAAGAAAAAAACCCAACTAAAACGCATTTCTT
>NW_020170506.1:30195-33567 GCF_000524195.1 Echinococcus granulosus
GGGGGGAAAGGAAAAAAAATTCTAGCTATTTCCCTAAACCACCTGTTACAGACCCCATAGAAATGTACTTTTAGCAGGGGGTGGAGGAGCCTTGCAAGATCCCAATCAAGCAGGAGCAAGTGCTTGACAAATGATCACTTGTCAAAATAAATGGTCATAAAAGTGTGGCAAGTTTTCGGTAGATTTTCAGCCAAGTTTTAACTTTTCCCACTTGAAAGATAGTAGAAATAGGTAAATAGAACGCAACCGAAAGCTGCTGTTGCGGATGTTGTTTTGGCCGCCTGGAACGAATGTCTATGTGTTGTTGACAATTTTGACATACCACGATTGACATCGACTGCACCTCATCAATGGCAGGTGGTGGCAATGAGGGCGATGATGGTGATTGGTTGCACTCCAGAAGTCCCCTTGAACGAGAAAGTGCTTTTGCCTCACGCTCTCGTGTCTCCACCATTCGATGCGCTATTACGGAAGTAAGCTCGGTGAGGAGGATCGCGCGGTCTGCATTCCTCTTTTTCATCTTAAAATGAGAGAAAGAAAATGAACAACTAAGTGATTTTCCATAATTCTGACTACTCGACACAGAATGTCGAGTTATGCACCACTTCTTCCATGTATCAAGAGAAGAAAAGGTTGTTTACCGATTGACGGTGGTTATTCCCAAGCAAGTGCCCCATAGAGCTCCCACCCCTTCATCTCCATACTACCACTAGTGAGCACATTTATTAGGTTTCAGAAACCCCCTTTTTCATTATTTATTTGGAAAAACTATGTTGAAGGCATGCGAGGAGTGAACGAAAGTAGCCAGCACGAAATGAATCCTTCGAATGTTCCACTTTGAGGCCGTTTTGTAAAAATAGGACCTTCTTCCAATCGACCGATTCTCCACACTTCCCCACCCCCTAGATTCTATAGGTGGATGCATGGATCTCAGGCAAGTAGTGATGCTTGACCTCCCCACTCTCACACATACAAAACAAGCCCAGCCTTCTGACCACGAAATAGTGTACTTGCGTTAAAAATATGCCATGGGGTAGTGTGCGTGGACGTATATGTAGATCCTCTATAGGTACTTATGGCGCAAGGGAGTTTCAATTCCCAACACAAATAAGCCAATACTTCAGAATACCTGCATATAAACACTAAAATGCATTTCTGCTAGTCATTTCATTCAGCCATACCACAAAACACACCTATTTTTCCCTTTTCGTTGGGGTAATCTGATTCCAACCACTCAGGTGTCAGGCTATTTCTCTCGCAAACTTAGTGCATAATTGTTCATTTTTCGTGTAGTAGATGCCACTTTTTAGGGGTAAGGGGAAATAGAGGGGGGAGGAGTACTTTCACTTGTAGAAAAGAAGAATTATGAGTGCAACCGGAATGCGTAATGAATGCCTTTTAGTTGTACCCTCTGAATGACTTCCCCATGACACAGTTCACCTTGGACAAAAAGAGTGGAGGTGTTCCATCGAAATGAACAAGGTGTAGCATATGCTGCTTAAATTAGCAGCTATAGTCGTTTCGCCTGACATTCGGATAGCACTCAACTCTTTTTACACCCTAATAATCCCAAAAACGACATACTTTTGGTGTCAGCGTCTCCAGTCTTACAGGAGAGTGCAAAGTGGTACCTCCCCTTACTACTCGATTGTGTAACTTCAGCAAGGAATTTGGCGGCACCCACGCAGTCATTCGTGCATCAACAGTGTTTCCTAGACGTAAAAAAACGTGCTGCAGATCTTTTTTAATTGGAAGAGGGACGCCTTGCCTTGACATTTCGCCACCAGTAGAAAAAATATAAGCGATACTGGCGCCACAGGACATATATGACACTTGTTTCTAATCGGTGCTCCTTATCTTGTTATATACCGAGCGGTTGAGGTGAGAACCTAACGTTCGCAGTTCAGGAGGCCTACGTTAACCTCTTCCGAGACCGCTGTAACAAAATCGTTAAGCTGCGTACCTCAATTACGCGTCCTGATGCCACGCACGTTCAGATTAGTTTACGCAAATGAGCAAAAAAAAAGTATCCAAGCTGACTGAGATAGTCAGTGGACTGGATACAAGAAGGTAAGTTTTAAAATGTGGTGTAAAAAAGAACTTGTAGAAATTTACGAATTCCCACTTAGGCTACTATCAGCAGTAGTAGAAAGGAATGCAAAGTGCCCACTGAAGGAGAGCCCTTCCTGGCGTCCTTTCACCCTTCGTACTCCTCCCCTTCCTCCCACTTAAAGCCCAAGTTTGCGTGTATGTGCTTTTCACTTTTTTCAACTAGGCTTTATAACTTAGGTGAATGAGTGCCTCACTGATCTAGCACGCGTTAGTCTAAAAATAAGCCCAATACGAACGATGCGAAGGCGGGGGATGAAGGTGGGGGGACGCATAGTGGGTAGAGAGAAAATGAATCCTCCCCGGTATATGCGAAAATGAAACGAATGAAATCCGAAATCACCTAATCCTCCTGGTATTTTGGTGTACTTGACTTTAAAAATGATTGAGGGGATCTATCACAAAATTACTAATTTCATTAGGTGGGCTTATTAATTATAACAACTTGAAAAAAGATTACTTCAAAGGGAAAAATATGAGGAAAAAAGTAAGGGCACTCAAAAAAGTGTCAAGAGAAGTCGGAGATGTCAACTTCAAGATCTCAAATAAGAACCAATAAATGGTCTCAAAATCTGACCAACCAACTATCGATTAGAAGGTAATCCAGAGCCAATCAGGGATGTGGTGAACAACACCTAGAAAGACAGCGCCAATGGTCACCACCACATCATTCACCAATATGGCAGACCATTTCAGGTGGGATAAGATGTTGGGGCAGCTAGGGAGGAGACATCAGGCCATGAACTCGTGACTTGCTCGCCCTGTTAATGAACATGAGAGATAGGAAAAGGGAAAATACTGGATGGAGGGAAGGGAGGGGGAATAATCAACCCATTTGGCCTAAAGGCAACAATATCCTGTCTTGCTACCCCAAAAATATATTTTCAAAGTCTGAAATTGAAAAAACGAATTTTCCTGTTGTTAAAATTATCAGCACTTACTTTGGTACAATAACTCGCAGCCCTAGAAAAAAAAATTAAGAGAGAAAATGTTTAAAAAACTACAAATGTGGCTTTTCAAAGGTGGAGGCTCTTTTCTGCATTTTATGAAAAGGGAGTAAGAGAACACCTGCAGCTGCACCCACATGTGGAGAAGTGATCAAAATGGTGAGAAAAGAAAGATTGAGACTTTAAAGGAAGGCAATTTCGTCTCCTCTCTCGTCTTGGCACAGTGTCATTGTAATGGGAAGGCATTTATCGACTGGGGTCAAGGGTGATGGCATGAATGAGCTAGGGCAGTGCAGAGGATCCAAAAGTTCTGCCC
>NW_020170506.1:33667-35910 GCF_000524195.1 Echinococcus granulosus
TTCATCCCCTACTCCTACGAGTGGTGATCTCTCCTGCATCCCTTTCCCCTGATCAAAGCCGTGAAAATTTCTCGACAAAAAAGTCACAGAATGAGAGAAGAAAGGATGTAGAGGGAGAGCACATGCCAAACACAGATGCAGCGGAACCGAAGGACCATTGATCATAAGATACAGTTCACTGGTTTCCCCTCCAAATTGACTAAGAAAACATCCATTAAAATAGATATTTAATATCTTTGTCATCACTACATTAGCAGCTTCCCCGAGTTTCGCTTTAGTTCGCACCCAGCAGTCTCTCCGCCTTGTTTTCTAGTTTCCTCAAGTAAATGAAGAGGCAGTACTCCTCCGAGCCCTAACATTCCGGTCGGACTTTCGTATCCCAAAATAGCAAAGAATTTAGCGGTTGTTGCCAAGCTTTAAGACGGCTGTAAGGTTCCAATAGTTATAATAAGACTTGATAAGGTTGCAGCGTCACACTTACGAGATTTCGGTTTATATATTCCCTCAGTAAGTAGCACCACATGATTGAGAGCACTGGTGAATCTGATATAGTTGCCCCAAGCTTGAAAGGTAGACACAGGAGGACCTGCGAATGGGTGTGTCACTTTTGACAGCCTCTAAAGGTCATAATTTCTACTCTCCACCAGTTGAATATTGGAGCTAGCGAATCTGAAGCGGTGGGAGATACACGCTCTACCCGCATGTCTCGTCAACGTCCTTTCTAATGGGAAAATGTGAAAGTCGCCCACTTTTCTTTTCCCCTTCCGTTTCAAGATCTCGGTTTTGGCAGTAAGATTGACAAGCCTTGATAAAAACAAAGCCAAATGTCACTCCAACTTTGTAGGTGAAATTGCCCCCAAAATAAAGCTTGTCCAAAGGTGGCCGTTGAAGGGTAGGCAGAAATAGTTAAACCTCTGGAATTCCAAAACCAGAGCAAGCAGGAGGTTGCGACAAGAGGAAAGAGGCGAGGTCACGTACTTGGGGAGAATGTGATTAACAGTGCTTGTTAGATGTTAACCATACGCGGTTAACCGCGCAGACATTCTTAGCGGGGCCGCATTTCACAATCGGCGAGATGGAGGTACCAAAAAATAACACCTTCTACCTGTTAAACAGTGAAAGCTAACTTCTGCACTAGACTCGCTTATGGCCAATAGACTGTGGAAGTAAGGGATGGAGGAGGACACGTGCGCCTTCGTTTCCATCTTAGAAGGGAAACTTATTAATCTCTCCATCTGTTTTTGTTGGCTACACTGTCGTAGTTCTTTCAATGGTGTCCCATTACCACTATGCCCATCACCTCCGTAAAGTTGTTGCAATGGCCGAGATAAACCTCTACAATACTGCAGCAACTCAAAAACTAGACCTCACTCGCAATCCTGCAGCGAAGTAGTAAAAGAAAGGGGTGATTAAACTTACTTCTGCTTTGCTAACCGGTTGACCTAAGTAATCGAGGTCATCGTAGAGACTCTCCTCTCCCCCAGCCTGTAGATCTTCAGCATCAACAATTGCCTCAAGACACTAAAATCAAATACATAAAAAGAAGTTAACAAACAAAAGATGACAGTCGTCTCCCTTCTCCACTTCCAATTTGGCAAAGAGACTCAAAGACCCAATCACTACTGCGTGGATGTCATCGGTGGTTAGATGGACTGTGAGTGAAATGCAGCGTTCAGGGGGAGGATGATCCTTAAAGGGATGATTAAATGTGAAGCACCCAATTACCTCGAGCAGTCTACTACCTTGGGGAGTAAGATAGGCGAAGTAGGCCAAGTTGTTATGGCTTTTAGGGAAACCACTTATCCAGCACAATCGCCACCCTCTCCGATTTAGGAAATATGGAATCACTCTTTGAAGTGCGAACCAAACTGAAGCTGCGACAATCTGTACCAATGATCGGTTAGGTATACCTTCTGTTAAAAAATGACGAAACAAACACATTATTGGTGATTAAAATACTTCATCCGACTTCTTATAGGTTAATAAGACAGCCCACGGGTTCAGGGGAATGGAGGTGGTGGAGAAGCATAAGCCAAACGTAAAGGAAACGTCAAAATGGACGACCCACGAGAAGCCAATTTGGGTTTTCTTTGCCGTAAAAGGATAGCACCAATGGCACCATGAAATAAAATCCACTGGTTTGTGCGACAAAAAAGAGCACAAAATTGCATCTGGTGGAAATGTCATTGAAATAGTACTTTGTAATCGTGAGAGAAATTAATTTCATTCCTCCTAGCATAAAA
>NW_020170506.1:36010-43330 GCF_000524195.1 Echinococcus granulosus
TTCGGGTCAGTAAAACACACCAGCTTATAATTTCGTCCTGTGACATGATCTATAACCCCTCATCCCTTCGGTACGTTAAATAATAAGTTTTCCTTGGCCCCGGTATGGTGCACTAAGGCTTTGAGAAGGACTCAAACGTCCCACATCATCGAATCTACATAAAAAAGGGCGGATCTAGGGACTAGTAGATAATAGTTAAAATTCACTCATAACACAGTGGCTCCAGCCATTACTGATAAAAGACGATGCCATTTATTTCATAAAATACATATTTATTTGCTGAAAAAAAATATTCGCAGAAAAATGTGTTGCTTCTCATTCACCTTTAGTAAATGAGCTTCCAAAGCAAGTCGAAGTCTTCGTGTAAAATATGTACTTAATTTCATAGTGCATACTAGCTCGCAAACGGGCACTACAAATAAAAGATCCAAGCCCCACCTTTTTTTCAAGGTCGCAGAAAAACGACCAAGTATAGTAGTCTCAAATATCCAAAAAGGGGGAATCAAAAACTAATCAATCAATAAGCTACTTATAATGTAATAAGTAGAACCATCTATTGCCAGTGCAATATAGCGCCTTTTATAGAAAAAAAATATACGCCCCTTCTAAAGAAAATTACCCTAGCAACGACAAAATTTCCTATCGTCTGCAATGAAGAAAATTCTAAAGCAAGCTGAAGCTCCTTTGTGGAGCACAAATCTAGCTTCTTGGCGCAAACTACCCTCACGATGAACAATAGCGTAAATGATTATCTTAAAAGAAAAGTTAAAGCAAAAGTTGGCGTGTCGCATGCCTCACGAGCCAAAACAACTTCTTTTTCCCCGACTTGCCACATCTTACCCCCCTTCCCCTTAACTAAGGCACCACTCTCCATCGATCTGAGGGCTGAGATAGGGAGTGAAAAAGAAAGCTAACATCCTCTCTTGATTTTTCCTTGAAAGTTTACCTCCGAAAAATTACAGAAATTCCACCATATTAAGGAAGTAGGTACCACTTCTGTCAGGAAAAACTTAATCCGGAAATACCTATACACAGGTACTTTTCAAATTCTTTTTAACCCACCTTTTTCATTCACAGTCGAGGAGGAATGCCACGCGGTTAGGAGGACCACTTTTACCTCTCAGTAGAAAGGCATGAAGGCATTTAAAATTAACTGTCTTGTTCAAAAAATGTAGAGAGTCGGGATACTACCCAGTCTTGGGTGTTTCCGATTCAAGTGAGGCAACCACTTGTCACCGACAGCAATCTGTGATCAGGATAGGATAGTCTACTGTAGCCAGGAGGATAAAACCGCCGCTGTCTGAGTATGCATTCAGAATAGAAGGCGAAGTACCCCCTTATATAGAGTGGATTTATGTGACGGATTTAGAGGGCTTAAAACTTTCAATCGCCTACAGCCACAACCACAGGGAAGAAAGGGAGAGCCCTGCAATTATTTTATAGAAGAGGCAACAGAAAAGCTATTAGCCACATATTGTGACAGCTTTAAGCTTGACAAAGTGTATGGCAGTCAGATAGACAAGCAGATGACAAGACCAGGTGTTTATACCTCCGTGAAAAGAAAGTGGAAATTTGTTCTCCCAACGGGTAGACACTAGCTATTAAATACAGATTTACAAATGCGAGTGCTCTGACGAAAGAGACGTGCACCAGCTCGGAATTCCAAACGGCTAGAGATAGAATCCTGAATCTCACGCCGGGACACGTTCAGTAGCTGGTCTACAATTTGTCCTGAAAGTTCCAATCTTTTCGCGGGTCAGTTTTGCATCGGTAATAAGGGGAAAGTCTCACAACGTTGGTTAATTAATTCAGCCTGGCTATTGCTGAGGGTAGATGGATCTTACCTATCGCTATTGGTTGGGCCCACAGCCAACAACTGCAAATGGAAGTGGAGGGGAAGGGGGAAGTTATGAGTGGAGGGTTGAGAGATAACCCAAATAATGTGTCTGTCCAATTAACGAACCACACAATGCAAAAGATACTTCTCACCCCAAGTCACTCAGTCAACCAGTCAATCAGGGAACAAGCCCCTCTCGATAAAGCACTTTTATGACGGTAAAAAGTGAGGGCTAAAAAAATTATAGTCGAAGAGACAGATTTTGCAAACTTATCAAAGCCGTAATAGCCATCTTGCTAATGACCGACAACCCGCAAAGAAAGGGGAACTATTAATTATGCCTTCAATTGGCCGAAAGACAACCGAAGGGATATGGAAGAGAACAATATAGAAAAAAAGGAAGGGGAGAAAAAAATGGGAACCAATTTATTTACCTCCATAAGATAAAAAAGAAAAAACAAGAAAGACGAAAAAATTATTCATTCAGTCGAGCCAACCAGAGGTCCTATTAGACCTACAATTCTCCCACCATTACAGTTCAATTGTTTAAAGCTGGAAAAGAAGCCGAAATGGGGTTAGACTTTCCTCTTTCGGTAGTAGCGAATTTACACAATGGGCAAATAAAAGGGTGGAGAATTTCTACTTGGCGAGGGGACGAGGGGGGAGAAGAATCCACGTATATAGCCTTTGTAAAAGCCCCAAGCGAAGATTACTATATCTAAATCGAATTAGGGTGGAATGGCCACGGACATCGAGCCCACAAAAGTCATTCAAGTGCTTATTTAAACATTTGCGTCCAAGACTGTGAAGACAAGAACAGTAATTAGCGTTATCGATAGTCCATTTTCTCCTCCCTATCTGTCAAGCCGACTGTTCCTCCAGTTTAATGCCACAATATCATCCTGAGAAGCAGAAATATTCCACCCATGAGAAGTGAAAGATGTCTGTCAGAAGAAAATTCGAAAACGGTCCTAACACTAGTCTTGCACACCTTCTTTATGGCGCATAACGCCTTCAATTTTAACGAGACCTACCTCATCTTCAGTGGGCGGTTGTTCAGAATCCAGTGGTATCAGTTCGCCCGTTCCTTCCACTTTGAACGTCGGCTCAGGCACCTTGGGAACCGAAATCGATTCTGTCGATTTAGTGGATTCATCTCGAAGGGTTTTCTCGGCCTCATCCAGGCAGTACTGACAATTAGACAAGAGTGTGCGCATCGACTGAAGGTCTTCGGAGGATAGTTCAGACAGTGCAACTGAAGACGCCTTGACAATGACCCTTTCCCTCAGTTTATGAAGCCTGAAAAAAGACAAGTTCCAATGCAATCATGTTTTTGATGAGCACAGAAGGGTTGATGGATGCGTTGAGTTGAAGGACTACGTTTATTACGTTAGACAAAACCAGGACACATTATTTCATTATTAAAACAAAAGAACCATTAAAAACCGTAAAGAGTGCGATCTGTCCGGGGTTGCCTCAGTAGAATTGGAAAATCCTCCTACTCCAAAAGCGCTTTGCAGATCCTGTGATTAAACATTTTCATTAGTCACCCATAAAAGTTACCAAAATCTACAATGAAAAACGACAAATAATCAAAAAATACCCAACGGACCCCCGATCCTACTCCAAGCCATCCAATTTGCCTTTTTAGTGGCCTACTCTACCATTACACAATTATGGGGTTGAAATAGCCAGAAAGTGGATAGCTCTCTGTTAGAGATGGATAAGTGTAAGGGTGAAGACTAAAACGGACAGGCAAGGGGAGGGAAATGTAGTCGTTCAATGCATTGGGGGTAGAGTGTAGATCGTGATGCACTGCGGCACACCAACATGATAATTTATATCAGACTAACTACTAACAAAGTGTACGTAACACGGACCTCGACGTACCGACACGATAAGGAGATGACGTTATAATGAAGGCTAGCCAAAGCTGAGAGGTGTTCCCTCACTTGCACCTCTTCGAAGGCTGGACTGGGCGCCTTAGTCACTCGGCTTGGTGGCTCGTCCCGAAACCAACCTCCCCTCTCCAGGTTTACTCGCATCCGGTCCACTTCGCGCAAACGCTGCCTTCCCCGTCGTAGGCACCATAGCCAGGCACAGAGAGCCTTAACCACTCGTACTGTGTCAAAAAGGAAACATAATTAGTGGGGAGAAATGAAGTCATCCTTGCGCTGCATTAGTGTCAGCGTTAACAAACTCCACACCAAATGAACCGAAATCATGAATTCGACGGCGGGCAATGTAGTGAGCCCAAATGAAGGCAAGTGGATTATTGGATGATGCTGACAACATTTAAGTATAAAGAAACAAGGTTACTACTAGCCAATCCCAGATGGACATTGGAAAGCTCACATCTGGGTAAGCTAAAAGAGAAGAACTTACAGTTCAGAAGGATGGATTCGTGGGAGTGAAGTGCGACGAAGCAGCCAAATACCCGTGCCAACTCGGAGTCAAATCCGAGACCGATACAGAACATGGCCTAGAGATTAGAGGATAATGGTGCTGGACGACATTCAACGCTACCTTGATATTTACCAGACTCTTTTTATTGGCTTCTCCCTCGGTCATAGTATCGTGAGGAATAGTTAAAGAGCTGCCGATTTCCACAATACTGGAGACCAGAGAGGGAGAAGATTGGATTATTTGGTTCATGGTGAGGGACAGAGAGGAGACATTTGATACGTAGGCGGACAGTGCATTGTACAAATGAGAGCTATACTTCGGTAGCACAACTCTGTCTAGTTGACTCAGGAATGCCGCTCCCCTACTTGCACTGAAAGAGAACATTAAGGATTCCAAGAAAATCACTCAGATTTCGAATCAGTTTCACCTCAAACTACTCACAACATATAGCCTATCGCAACGGTATTGAGTCCACGCAGGAAAATAATTGATTTTTCGAAGAAAAGATGAAGATCCTCCATACAACCAATCGCTTGTTTCACCAACAAGACGGTGAAGCAGATGAAAACTAGCCTGGCAACGATTAGGAGAAATGACAACATGCCAACATAAAAGACAAGAATATTAACATTCGGGACCAGGAGAGAGAGGAGAATCGGCAAGATTGTGAACAAAATGGGGATAAAAGAAAGAGGACGGAGTGGATGCGGGGGCAGCCACCTTCTGAGAGCACCCTTACACTGCTCGAGATATGCGCGGTCATTGGTAAAGATGTGCTCGGATTGAAGGAGACATTGCAAGAGGTATCTTTTTGGGAAATAAATCTAGAAGATGTTAGTTGAGAAGTTAAACTATACAATGAGGCTGTAGTAATAGAAGAGAAGATTAAAAAGGAGAGCATATTCAGAGGTTGAGTTGGTCCAATCTGAGGGCGCAATGCTCACAGGAGGTTTTGAGGCTCGATCTTTATCATCACCATCGCAGTCGTTGCCGTCGTCTAAATTTAGATCGCGAAGGTAGATACGAAGAGGATGGTTCTAAAGAAAATAACCCAAATAAAAAACTTACTGGAGGAAAAACACTCTGGTCTTCATCCATAGCGCAGATCACGGCAATGCGACTATGTGGAGGAATCGGTAGATACAATATTTATTTAGTTGGGCTGCATGAAGATGATCTTCCACATCATCCTATTACGGAGACATTCGTAAATTTAGGGTGGTAAAAAAAATATTTTAATGAAATCAAAGGGCAATAAAGGGCTACACAGCTTTACTGCGTAAAAAGACTGGCACCTGCTCGAATGTTCCAAAAACTTTGGTGATTTGAGCAACATTTATCCAAAGTTACGAATGTTGGCCGCAGTCAACTGCTAAAGCTAGCCCACAACTATACTGCAAATGCTTGAAGGTTTACGGTACAATTATTGTGCAGTTATAATGTGAACCCACAAGAATGCTATCTGCAGGAGGCAACTACGCGGCACCTCACCTACTAGTAAATGAACCAACTAGGACCTGCTTTGTATTTCGCGCATTTTTATACTGGCTGCCATTAGTTGATTAGAAATACATGTATACAAATAGGTTCTTTTATTTATCATGAAACAGAAATTTCGCAGTGCGCTATGTTTAAACAAAAAATGGTTCAGTAGCTTTTGCATCTGCTAGAAGACGAACCTACACTAGCAGCATATCCTGTCTTATCTATTTTTTAGAGGAAAAACATTGACAAACACTGCTACACGAAAGCGGGAACACAGAACTATTACTAGTAGATGTGCTGGGCCAAAAAACATCAGCCACTGTGTAAGACGATGCAAAAACTTAACAAAATAAGCAAAAGTATTGTTCGGAATTTGCTGCATTAATAAGATTTATGTAGTTTGTTTCGACCTTTAATTAAGTAAGAAGTGACGCTATGCACAAACGCAGTTATTCAGTCAACGACAGGTTTTTATTTAATCACATAAATGTATTCTAGCTAAATGGTTCATCTGCGCCATGATATATCATTAATTCTACCAGTAATATCACGTGCCCTGCAGAGGCGGTAACAAGCCAGCGAAAAGAGGTTGGCTAATTACTTACTAAAGTACAGCAAATTAATGGGCTATTAGCTTAATCTAAAGACTGCGTTGTCTTTCGTAAGTGCAACCCGCTGAGGACGGAGTGTGCATGCGGTTCAGTTAGCTAAAATACTGTGACCCAAATATGCCTCCCCCGGCTGGTGAAAAACATGTGGCAGCTAAAGTGCTTTCCAGATCACACCTGCGAACAAAAGCATGCACACAATGCCCTCCAAATTTGTTATGAAGGGTCTAAAGACAAATATATTAGGTACTGCCGTTAAGCCACTAGCATTGCTAGGGTGTATATCAATATCGAGAGTTTAAATATTCTCTTTTCGGACAAGCAGAATAAACTGTAAAAATGAATAATACAATAATTCTTCGCTTTCATAGAAACATGCAAAAATCAACAGAAAAATGGATAACTTGGGTTACAATCTCATTTTACGGGGCACATGTTCTAGTTCAATGCTCGTGATCATAAAATATGAAGTACATGGGGATCTGCACTGCGTCACATAAACAAAAGCCTACATTGTTAAAAAAATTAAGAAAACTCTTAGATACATATGTGCTAAATACGTGAACTTCGCCAAAACGCAAAGAATTCATTCCCCGCGCGTAAACAATATTAGGTCATTCACTAATTTCCTTGCTGCTGGTATTAACAGGAATGGAGCGCCGAAACTGACACCTCTGTTATCGGAATCCACAATAACTAATAAGGATAATAAAAACTGACAAACTAATAGTTTCTCCAGATAGTGCTTCATGCATGAGTCGCATGCCTGATCGGATCTGCAGAAAATATAGAAGTTCTTTATGCAAATCGGTGCTCCTATTGATAAGTAATTGATTATTTGAAATCTTAGAGGCTACATATAGACATCTTTTACACATCATTTAACTTGTATGAGCTTAAAAGTATAGGTTAAAAGTTCTACGCATAAGGGAGGATGAGGACCATTTTCCACTTTCAAAAGATATCAATAACCCACAAATTTCC
>NW_020170506.1:43430-48335 GCF_000524195.1 Echinococcus granulosus
AAACTTACATAGGCATGATTAAATTTTGTGAATGACTAAAAATGCGATATTTCAGAGATGATAGTTTTGCATAAATTTGGATTTTCCAGCTTAAGCGATTTATGCTGACTCCAAAGCTGCGGATGCACGTGTTGTGGTACAAGAAGGTGCCACTGGGAAGTTCTTTGAATAGGCAATCAGCTCAGAAGGAGAATTAGGTAGAGTAAAATCCCTTACTCTATGTAATAAAAGGTTTTAGATTGCTATTGACGACATAATCCTTACTTTCAAGTTTCGCTGAAGGTTCTCCCAAATTAGGCTATTTCTTCAAGAGTGATTTCCACATCTGCCTAACTTTATAATGGAAATAGAGATCTTAGTTCTTGGCTTAAGCAAATGTTCATTTTGATAAAGGGCTAAAAAGCCCAAAAACCGATGGGTCAAGTAAAGAATGACCCACGAAAACCGCCTTATTACAGATGCTTAATTCATTCCAACACACTTTTTAGATAAGTAGATTTTAATAAAAAAAAATCAGTGAGCTGGACTGGCGTGGCATTTTAATGAACCGATGCCGATCTGCAAGGCCTTCGAAAAGGATTAGACTATCCGATACTTATACCTCTATTTCTCAGATTCTTTTTTCCCGACCAGTCCCAGTATGTTTACCGATGTTTTATGGGGATGGATAGCAGAACCAGGATTTTTCAACCAATTGCGTCATTTCTGTTTCTACAGCATAAACACAATGAACAAACAGTAAACTGCACTGGACTTGGTTTATTTTATACGAATTACTACATGCTTTTCACATCCAGTCATTGAATGATGACATTAGGCCAGTAGAGTTCGAACGCGATGTTAAATTTTTAAGAAACACACAACTTAAGTACTCAGCAGAAGAACAAATTAGATTTCTGCATAATTTTACGATGAATTTTTTCCAGAATCGCGTAGTTGTTTGTCAATGTAGTGGTAACCACATCAATTGGCAAAAACACAGAAGTTTCGTATATTTTGGATGGAATTGTAATCTGCTGACCAAAAAACAAACTAACAACTTTTTTAAAAATTTCAACTGGTGTTGCATTTGTTCTTGCAAAGACTTTGACCTTTCCTTCGCACTCTTACAGGACTTTAAGCTACTTTTCACACATTTTCATCAAATTCCATAGTTCCGGTAAAATTTGCTCTTTAGCCGAACAACGTTGCCTTGGGGAGATGAAAGAGCACCTTCTAAATAAGACTATATTGTCAAGTTTTTCTATCATCTGTTGCCTTTTCTTTCTGATGATATATTTCAAAGTTTTTCATTGTTACCGGCACTGTGACTACACCAGACTATCTGTTATCACGGTGGTCGCCGCGACGCGCTTTGATCTCTCTCGAGCCCGAAAGTTGGCCTTGTCTGCTTCGTCGAGGTCTGCGCACATTCATTACTTAGACTGTCCTGGCGGCCTGACGACTAGCGCCTTGGTATTTGACAGGTCATGATTAAGTGGATAAGTAAACGGAGCACCTTAAACAGGTAGGCTTTGAGGATGGACGAGTTGGACGGTAGGTGTGTGCTTCTTTGTCACATGTAAGGCCAAACGGCGTCGATTTGAAGAATTAGACTTTAAAATAATGAAGGGAATTTACTTATAGTTATAATCAGTTCTCGAATATCCGCTCTATCTGCCTACCAGCTAGTCGATCTACTAAATTTTTGTAAATCTATTTATCGAGATATTCATCTACAATAAATATCTCATTCACCCACCTAGTTAGCAGCCATCATTCGATCACAGATCTATCAATCAATCTACCAAGACGTCGTTCCATCCATCACTTTATCCAACCATCCATCCGCGGCGAAAAATGGACGGAGGAAGCAAATAACTTTTTGACGAAGGCTAGAGGAAATTTGATTTAAGCGCTACAGCATTTGCATTTTGAGAAATAAAATTCGGTGATTGCGCAACCTTTTCAGCATCTATATTTCAACATTCCAGCGAGTGTGAAATTGTGACTCCAAGGTAGCTCTTAGGGGAGGTGGGGGGCGAGGAAAGAAAGACTTCTAAATCTTTTGAAACCCTTGTTCCCTATCCTACAGCTTGCCTGATCCATTAGGATACTTCCTGAATTCTCCTTCATTTGTTATCTAGAGTATGGGCTTCTCCTGATGGGTGATCAAGGCACTCTATTATCGGATCATCTAATCTAAAGAAATGCTAACACAGGGCTTTCGGTACTCTGGCGATGATACTTGTACTCCTCTCATGCCAACATGGTCATGACATATGAGCTATAAACGCGGTAGTAATGTGGGACGGCTTGGATCCTGTCAAGTTCCCAACCGAACTGACCTTAAGCAGGGGCGTTAGGTGAGGGGACTTCGTGCACTCCTTTGAGTTTTGCCTAAGCGATGCAGCACACCCATTCTAATCCCCTAGACGGGATAGTGGGGACGATAAGACCTCTGCTATCGCAAATCCCTCTGCACATTTACAAAATGCGGAAAAAGGGGACTCCCACTTGAATGCTCCTAGATCTTCTTATCTCCACCACGTAGTGTAGCAAGGATAAACATTTACTTATTCACATCACTTCCTCTGTTAAAGTTCACACACGGTGCACAAAAACGGTGGAAAGTTAAAACACGCACAAACAAACCAATCGGACTAGTCTGCACCGCGGTTGCGAGAGTATATAAGGCATTGCAGGCACTGTTTTTTGACCAAATCGTTCTCCAACAAATGGAGTCATACGTCATAGCTGTCCTTTTATCCTTAGGTAAGTTCCATTTTTTAAATTTTTTCCTCCCTTCCTTCTTTATATGCAAATATTACAATAAATGCCAAAAAAATCTTGCAAAACCGTCATGATTTGATGGATGTCTTTTTATTCCCACCACACAATGTCAAGCTCAATTTCGTCTGTTTAAATTTGTAGTTGTAGTTGCTTTTAAAAGCTATTCCTTTGTCTTTTTGTTTAAAAGCTTGTTGGATTAATTATTGCTAATAGATACGCCCTTTGTATTGATTAGTCGGGGCTCATTAACCTTCCAGATGTCTAATCGATAAGCTTACAGACTGACGAAACTCATAAATGTGTGGTCGGGTGAGCAAAAAGCCACCAACAGGGCAGAAATTCATTCTTAAAAATAAAAAAATTACAACAGCCACTTGCTAATTCGCGAACGCCACTCACATCACTTTATTTATCGCTGATCAGTGCCATCCGTGTTCACTGGTATTAGGTAAACATCCGTTTCCAACTTTTATCGATACCAGTGCTACAAAATTGTTCACCACAACAGTCAAGAAGTTTTTAGTGGCTCCAATGCGATGCGGTTCTCTTTAATCGTACCCACCCAATTGCCATGCCATGGAATGAAGTATTGTGCTATTTAGAGATGTAAAAATGCTTTTTTCCATCCAGTTATTCCTATCAGTTTTGCCGAAGTCCAAGTCGCCACCACTCCTTCCTATGCTCTGGCAGTAGAGATGGAGAAGGACCTCAATGATCAAATCAGTCTTGAATACGAGGCGTTCTATCTCTATGAGCAGTTGGTGAGTCTACTGATTTGCCTATTCATTAGCACTCTCCATCGGATTGCATTTGACACTCCTGTGTGATAAAGCCTAGCGGGATTTTCTGCCTTCACCTGCAGGAGTTGGCATCTACGAGGTGTGAGCGTTGCAGCATCGTTAAAGCCCCTCACACTCCCACCCTTTCGGGTAGGGACCTTCTTAATTACTAGAAAGTGATAGCGCACAACACGAGTGGCATAATTTGATAAAGAGATATGGAGACCTTCAAATCGTCCAGCTGACACGCTTGGGCCACACGAAACCAACAAGCGATAAGATAACATCGCATAAAACGATATTATCAATAGGCCCTATGCTAGGGTGTAAATGCGATAGGGTTGAAGGAGGCGGCGTGGAGATGTGAACGCATCCGCCAAACTCCTCATTTGCTCCTCTTTATACGGTCATGGTGCCTACCCTTTTCTCTCCTCTTACATGCGGTTTTTACCTCTGTTATTGCTTACGAAAATTATGACGTCTTGGTACCTTTTTTTTGTGAACCATGCGAACATCTTGGCAACAGACGTCAGAGCGTCAACAAAGAACGAGATGAATGGCTGTCGATGTCGCCATCTAGAGGAAGTGTATTGTGGCAACAAATTCGTTTGATTACAAAGTTTATAAGTGGTGTTTTGCACTTACGGTAGGGTCGGTTTGCGGTTTTTTGGGGATTCCCTTTGAACTTCAAGTATTCTTCCTTCTCTTTGTCCACTTTTTTGGCTATAGGCAGCCTACTTCGCCAGGAGTGACAAGGCCCTCTTCGGATTTTCAAAATACTTCCGCAAAGCGGCTGATGAGGAACGTCATCATGCTCATGAACTCACCGAGATCATTAACAAACGAATGGGTACAGTTACACTGAAGAAAGTCGAGGTACTGTTGGATGGATGGATGGGTCCAGAATGCTTGAATCCTTTCAATGCTTACGAATGATTTGAATTGGTTGAATTAATTGTTCAGTGATCTGGCAGCTAAGAAATGCTGATTTAGCTTCGAGAGTCATGACTTCACTCTAGGCAGAAGAATTTGCCAGAGTTTTACTAATATTTTATACTTATTATCCCACTCCTGCTATTGTCCACTTCCATCTGCTTGTTCGTTTCTCCCCAGATTCCACTTACCACCCCTACCACATGGCAGACACCAGCGATGGCACTACAAATGGCTCTCGATAAAGAAATACAGGTCTCGCAAACCATAAACTCGATCTACGCAAGGGCACAAGACCTCAACGACTATCATGTACGCCCTTTCCCAATGCTCGCTTTCTTATCATGTGAAGTTGCTGAATCCAACGAGATTCTTCTCTCTCTTCCTCTGTCTAGATTCAGGATCGCCTGGAACACTTCGT
>NW_020170506.1:48435-74921 GCF_000524195.1 Echinococcus granulosus
GTGCCACGTGTCAGGTGGCATGCATCGAATAGATTGTAAGGCATTCATGCACATTTTCTGCCTCTCTTCTGGGGGAGGTGGATGGTGCGACGCGGAGAGATAGAGGAGGTAGATAAAGGGGAATGGTGAATAGGTGGATCGAGAAGGAGCGGGTTACTGCTCTTAAACATGAAGTGAGTGCACGCGCATTTAAAGTGTACCTGAATGTGATCTTAGCAATCCAGGAGGACATGAGTGAGAGGGTAGTTGCTAGAAGGGAAAGAATAGTCTCTTTTGTGTTTAAACACTTCTTTAACGAAGTCCTTAAAATGTGAATAAAACAAATGGATA
Source organism: Echinococcus granulosus (assembly GCF_000524195.1). NCBI lineage: Eukaryota > Metazoa > Platyhelminthes > Cestoda > Cyclophyllidea > Taeniidae > Echinococcus > Echinococcus granulosus. Next base: position 48,766 of record NW_020170506.1, read on the forward strand.
GATATAGATTGGATGGACGTATCACACCAACACCCTCTGTTTCGAGCTTAACAAGTCCACGTGTGAACTGTAGCAAAGCACGAGACGCGCCCTAACAAGAGACGACCCTTCGATCTCATGGGTTCCATTGGACATCTCCAAATAACTTGACCCACACTCTTGAACGATGATCCACTAGGAGGTAAAACTCAAGCCTGCCCAATACCTCCCTCCCCCAGCCTACTCTTCAAGCTTTGCCTCAAAGCACCCATCGAAAGTGTAGAAATCGGTTCTTTTAAAGGTATTTGCGACCTCCAGGAACATTTTTGCGACAGGGGCTATCGTGAAGAGGACAATGGTTGGAAATTGTCCAAAGTTGGGCTTTTTCAATCCTTCGGTGGTAGTGAGCCACCACAACTGCAGGCATCCTTTTACTTCGAACTTTTAGAGTTGCCAACCACTCAAGGAAGTAACAAGACATCCCCTTTTAGATCGTTGACGCCAATGAGGCACACCGCTTCTTCTCCGAGATCGTAAAAAGAGGTTATTAGAGATGTAATGGGTAATTATTCCTCCAAGATGGAAGTGCATTCCGTCCGCGCAACAAAAATTCACGTTAAAAAACAAAAATTGCATTGCAAAGCAGCAAGTTAGTTTGATAAAAATCTGTCCTTTTGCATAGGATAATTTAGAAGTAATTTTCGTGTTTATTTACAAACAACAATTTAACCGCTGCCATGGTATTATCTATAAGTCCAAATCAATTCGTATCAGCTAATTTCAATTTTTGTGAGAAGAGACTCTGGAAAATTCCAATTTATGCCATCTAACAAAATGGCAGATAGATTGACTTTTAACGGTGAGTGTGGAAACTTACAAAATCATTGTTTATGCACGCAACACAATATGGGCACTTCTAAGCATCGGTTTACTCCCAAATGACTGTTTGTTTTCTGTGGGGTTAAAATACCGCCGGCACTCTTTGCTAGGAATTGTCAACTATCTAAAGTCTCAACAACAGAGATGGTTAAGATCAATATACTCGATACATCAAGCCACGACAATAAAGTATTTACTTGGAAACTCAATCCTCCCTCAGATACAGTCTGGACTGGTGAATCTGCCAGTGAAAAAAGGGCTAATCTTGACGCTAATAACGACAACTCCAGATTCCACAACACGACCCGCAAAAATGCCGCGCAAATGGTGCTGTACTTCAGAATGTCTACCGTCTACTGCTTGCGCACAGTCGTACGCGCTTTAAATCGCCTCCTTCGTAACCCACTTCTGTTTACCTAGGTCTACCAAAACCGGCGCTGCTTGATATGTGGCTCTTTTATCCAACGCCTTAGTACAATATTGTCCGCCTTGGGCCACACTCAAGCTTCTCACGTGAATGGTAGACTTATAGAGCGGATAATTAACTTCCTCACAGCGTTCAAGTTGCGGGGGGTTGTGGAAGTCTACAGGATCGGACGCACAGCCAAAACAGTATCTGCGGTCCTTTGTCTTTTGGGGTCTTCGCTCCTCCCTCCATGATACTACCCTCTATCGGCAGCGTAGCTCCGCTCTGTGGAAACTAGACGCTACCACTGAAAATTCTCAGACAAAATGCTTTCCCTATTTAAATCCAGCTCCTATTCAGATTTTTATTTTCAAGTTTGACCTTAGTGCCTACCAGGACAGTCCACCTCTTAGGAAAATCAGTTCTTCAAACTGGAGAGGGACCACTTTTTTGTCATTTTATCCCAGATCACCCCTATTGGCCGATATGCCAATGCAGGCGAAGGGCTGGGTTCTCCTCAAAGGTGTGAAAAAATTCCGAAGTTCTTAATACTTGTGCAATATTTCCTGCATCACAAATGCACCCGAAAAAAAAAGCATGCGTATTACTCACCCACTATGTGTATCATTGCCATTCACCTCAGCCTGAGAAAGTGCTTCGGCGGCCACCTCCATCCAAGTGCAGTCATTACGTCCGAATTCTAGGTAAATACCTTCTCCAATATTCACCTTTCTTGGTGATTAATTCAATCCGTATTGCATGAAAATTACTGAGTGAGTCTTTTGCTAGGGCTTGACAGACCCCACGTGTGCCTTACTCTCGAGATTCAAAAACCTGTATCGACCAACCCTTCTCTGCCATGATTCCACACCTTTACCTTGCTCTAGAGCTCGCTAACCTCCAAGTTTTGATGAACTACCCTTCCACACCTCTGCGTAAATTCAGTGATTTTCGAAAAGCATCAACAATGTGCGGACTTTAAAGTGTTAGTTTCTCTAATTACTCCTTCGTATAAAGCACAAAAACCTGAAACATCACTTGCCAAAGCTTTAAAATTGAATGCAGGAGACAGAGATCACGTAAAAACAGTCATCAGCTATCACAATGCCCAGAACCGCCAAGATAAACCGTCTACTCATGTTAAGTGAGTAGCAAAGCTAAAGAATAGGTTACAATGAAAGCCGTAAATGCCAGTTGTGATGATGCGATTGGACAACGCTGCAGTGACTAATCGTCACCCCACATTGCCCTCCGGTTCTGCTCTTTTCGCTCGCGTCTCTCTAAAGCCGGAAAAATGGAATGGTAAGATATAGGGTTGACGACGCCACGGAATGGGTCAATCGGCCTCTGGAATGCATTTTGATGGGGCCTGTGATGCTTAAGGCCCGCAGCTCGGAAAGTTCAACATAGGCATAGTTATTGCAGAGTAAAGAGCAAAGAATGTAGCTCTCCTACGGAAGTTTCACGTTGTTTTATCTTTTAAATGAAGGTCCACAACCGCTCAAAATATCTTATCTTAACCAGTAAAGAAGGGATAGTACGATTCAAGTTTTTTGGCGTTATCTACTCAGTGCGAGAAGAGGGACTAGTAGTAGTAGCCTGGAATTATTTAAAAGAGTGAATAATAAGCCATGGCTTTAGCCAAACCGCAGTAGTAACAGGAAACAGACAGACATGAGGAGAGAAATCTTTAGCCTTGGAGGTAAATTATTAGAGCCAAAGTTTGATGACACATACGGATAGTTAACCATGTAAAAAACTCATATATGGCGGAGGTTAACGGTTTCCACATAGAATAATCACAAATGGAAGATTGTTTAGTGATATTGCAAAGCCCCTCTTGCCCAACAGGCGATATGGAGCGGCATGAGGAGCCTTTTCCGTGAGTGGAACAGGGAGGAAAAAACCTTTCCAACTGGATTCAACGTGAAGGTGAAATTATTAGCTCATCATTAAATTGGCTTGGAGATCACAAAATCGCATGATATGCGTGGAGGGCCAGCTCATCCCCCTTGGCCCACACAGGAGACAAGGAGCAACCTCTGATGGACCATGGTAACAAAAGGGGGAGATTGGCGGAATCACACCACAAGGGCCATCAAAACACGAATCACCTAACCATTTGTTGTGCGTGTTGTGTAATCACCAAACCAGAGTTTGGCCCTATCCACCTACTCCCTATCCAGGGTAAAAACAATAAATGCGGCAGTTGGCAAGATCTCTGAAACCGTTTACAGAAGCCTAATGAAATATGAAAAGATGAAACCCCAAGTGTAGTAGAAGCAGTTTAACGCAGCGGAAACACTATACAGTGTATTCTTTGAATCTGAAAACAACTAAAGTCTACATGATTGACCAATGAAATAACAACAGGTGAATAACCACGGAAATATTCTAAATCGCATATAGGCGAGCGACAAGAGCATAAAAGGACTTTATCCTCTGGCGCCACTTACCTTTGGCCTCCTTTTGAGCTTGATGAATGACAAGAGAAGTCTTAGGTCGCGGCAGCCCCAGATGAGATGAGATGATTCGATTGGCAACACTGCTATCATGCGGTGGCCGTTTCTTATAGGGCATTGCCCAATCTCCTGGAGACTTGGCAATCTTCCATTTCGAAGCCAAGGATGCCTCTTCTACAGGGCGAGCCTATCGATAAAATAAAGGAAACAGTTAACTTATCACATCAAGTAAAGGAACGAAATTTGGCTATGAACTTAAAAACCTTGATAAGAACTCCATTGATATGTCGTAGGGCCTGCTCAGCAGTGAGAGAAGAGGAGAAGACGGCGAGACAATGAGTGTCGTCCACCCACTTAAGGGTAAAGCCACTCTCGTGAAAGGGGCGCAACACAGTTTCAAGGGTCATGCTCTCAAGGTCGGCTGGGAAGTCATAGAGTTCGATTATGTGGCGCAGTTTATCATAGTCAAGATCAGGACCCTGGAGATAGTTCGTAGAGGCACCAACGGGAACTTTAACAGCTTCTTTAGGCTTTTCATTAGGAATGAAGAATCCGAGATCTTCGAAATTATCATCGTTAAGGGTGAGGTGTTGAAGGGAATCAAGAACGGCATTAGGAGATGGTTTTCTGTGGTCCTCAGCGTTTGTTTGGAGACGAGAAGACAAAGCGCACTCCTTTTGCTGTGGCACACGAGAATTCCGAAGACTTGGAGGAACGTAAATTTGAAGAGAAGGTCGTCTCGAACCGCGAGGAACGGTTTTAGTCGCCATTTCCCTTGCTGGAATTTAAGAATGATGTTGCATTAATCATAATGAACTGTGAAGCGTATATGACAGCTTGAAGGCAAAAATACAATAAAGACTGCCTTGGAATCAAACAAACCTTTCTCCCGACAGACGACAGCAGCTTGACCTAAATACTAGGGAAGCAATCAAATCCGACCGAGGCGCACTACATAGCACCTTATGCTACGCGCGCTTTCTGAGCATGCACATAAATAAAAAATTAGTAGAGACTAATTACATCATTAAATAATTTTTAAAATTATTTATGAAAAAAAACAAGTGGCTTTGCAAGGTTTTGTTTGAGACGTTAGTTTTGGCCGTCATAACTATGAACAGGTTTGGGCCTGTCTGGTCACGTTTTGCGTTTCGTTGTGCTGCACCGTGCCCTAAGGTCTGCACATCCAGAGTTGGTTTTTTTCACAGTCACCGTCCTTTATCCTCGGTTTCGGATGCAATAATAGATCCGAAAAAGAATTCAATTTCTGCAGATGTAAACATCGTTAATTATAGCCTCGCTGGTGCCTACATTGTCTCTTATAACGAATATGGGTTTATGCTTAGCAATGGGACGGCTATCCATGGTCCTATGGTTTCGTTTCCACAAAGTGCATTCTCTTGGAGGGTAAAGTTATTTTTGGCCTTTTGGCCACTAATTCTCACTAGATCAATTCGGCGAACGATATTAACGAGGATTCCCTTTCTTTGTTTAGAATTTTGTGCCCCGAATTAGGTATGCTTTTGGATGAAAAATCCTATCCCCTTGTAATTGCTATTTTAGAGGTCCTGGTTATTGGTAAAGGTGCTGCTAGTGAGAAAATCAATCAACGTGAAATAATAAACATGTGTTGGAAGTACAACCTGGGCGTTGAAGTCTTGTCAACTGTGGGTTTTTTCTTCTAATTTCTGTCTTATTATGAACCTTGTACTTAGCCTTGATTTTGATTTCTAGCCACTCGCCGTGGGCACCTTTAACTTTCTCAATTTCGAAGGTCGTTACGTTGCGGCCGCCCTCATCCCTCCGAACCGCATCGATGTGTACGACGATCGTCGACAGCTCAAACAGCTGGAAACGGCTCGAGATATTCGTCTTTCTATTGAAGAGAAACCAAAAATAAAAAGACTCCCAACACCAGAAGCTCCTGCCTTTTTGAAGCGACTCGTACATCCATCAGATAAAGACAAACAGTGATATTTATCTATGTATCCTGTAGTTGTCTTGTTCACTCGTGTCTTGTACAGTCGTTTTAATTCTAACTATATGTGACTGCAGTAGTGTTATATCTTTTCCCGTCTTAGCTTTATTCTTTGCTTTGCTCCGTCTTAGCATCGATTCTTACCTCCTTGGGCGGTTTCTGTATTATGCAACTCAGATCCACTATTCTAAAGTAATTAGGAAAATCAACGCCATCGCTAACCATGCTACACCGAGTCATGGCAATTGCGTCACGCAGGGGTCACCAACGCTGCGTGTTCTTCTCCACCGCCGCTGAAACCCCGACGGCAAGTCAGAAGGAACTGGACGATGAGAGGTTGATTCTGCCTTCCTTGAAAAAATTGGTTAACCACAGCAAGGTTGCCATGCAAATGCCCGATATGACGCGTAAATACGCCGTGTCAGATGCCCCTCTCATTCCCAGCTACTTTCTTGGGAAGCTACAATTGGTATGGTTTTGTCAGTCGTAATACTTACCCTGATGATTTGATCAATCAAGTAGTATACTTGTTGCTGTTACTCGAATCTATTTTTCGTCAAAAATTTCGAAGTTCATGGCCTTTTCGGGAGAAGAAAGAAGGGGAGTAGTATGTTGGTCATCTGAAACAATACTCCTGGGTAATTTAGACATGATTATTGCCGTCAAAGTACTGCAGATAGAGAATGTGGCGTCCCTCTTGTATGTTTGGAATGCTGAGCCAGCTTTTCTTCCCTAAATCGGAGTCAACAGGTTCTGCCATTCATTAAGCGATGTGGTCATTGAAATGAAGGTTGTCCACAACGATATCAGTGACCTAGACCACTCCTTAATAGCTTGATTTTCTGTACCCTTTTCCTGCTTGATTCCACCGCGTAAGCGAGCAAGTTCTTGGCTTGTTTACGATTTCACTTCCTGTTATTTGGATTGTATTGTTTTTCGTACCACTTCCTCGCTCATCTTTCCATTCCATTTATCTTCAGGAACTTCTAGAATACCCCGAATTGCCGACAAAGGAGGAGGTGATCCAAATCAACAACCTGTTCACTACGGTGGAGGACTGGGTGACTAAAGGTGTGATTAACAAGTTCACATTCATTGTCATTAATTTTTGACCTCTTTATTTCTTTACTTGAATCTGCCACCGAACTCCAGTTAAAACTTCTCCATTTGCCCTGTCTTACTCTCTAGTTGACAGCAAATCAATTGACGAGAAGGGTGCAATTCCAGAGGAGGTGCTGCGCGATTGCAAAATCATGGGTCTTTTTGGTCAACGAGTGAATCCATGTTATGGAGGACTGGATATGACCCCACTTGAGTCTGTTCTCGTTGCTGAAGCGATGGGCTATGATCCTTCACTCTTTGCCACTGTTACGGTACACGAAGCTCTTGGCTTGAAGGTGCGTTTCCTTGCTTTTTTCTGTGCTTTGGGGGAGTTAAGCAGCAATCGCTTTGGCGCTGTTAATGCCCATAAACCCCATGGCTTGAAGGCCTATTTCGGATTGCCTTTTCTGCTCTCCCGTACAGCTGGTTCTCATGAGCTGCCTGAGAAGAGACATAGGGCAGTCCTCACGATTGGGAATTTGTTAATATGCCTGGACATTTTCAACACCTTATTGTGGGGATCTTTCTCTACTCCAAAGGCCCCGAATGACAGTTATGAAGGCGATACTTCCACATTGAACTCAAAGAAATAGTCATACGTCAGTATTGCTCTTCATAGTGGTACATCGGAGTCCTCGCGTCTCGTTTGATTGCCTCAGATTCCCTGTATTTCTTGAGTAGCCGTATACTGAAGGTCTGTTTAGTTCTCTAGGGTCTTCAACTCGTGGGCACCGAGGCACAGAAGGAAAAATACCTTCCGGCTCTTGCCTCAGGTGAAAAGATTGCGGCATTCTGTTTGACTGAGGTCTCCAGGTTCGTGGCTTATGTTTGCTATTAGCACAGCTCTTAAATTACTGTCTATTTAACTTTTATGTGTTAAGCGACTTGACATTGTAATGGTGTCATCCTGTTTGTATACTACTTATTTCGATGTAAGCACTGTTGTCAGCACATTTGCCATGTTCTAGATTTGATATATTTTTGCTTGTTTGTCTAATTTCGTGACTCGTTTTTTTCTGAAGTTCATTTGCTTAACACTTTTTGCTTATTTTTTCGCCCCACACGCTACTTATTTTGCCATTGGTACTCTTGCATTCTGTTAGGAAGCGATGTGCCATTGGAGGGGTTTGACAAATTTTCCCCTTAGCGTTCATCAACACTTTTATGTGGCAACTAAACTAGATTACAAAGCTTGTGTAATAAAAGTCAAATAACCAGGAAATGCTTAAACTGCTTTGCTCAACTCTCATGTCTCCCGGTTTTGGTCTCAGCGGAGCCACATCAACACAATCCCAGGCTCGAGCCATTCTCAGTCCAGACAGCAGGCACTACATCCTTAACGGTCGCAAGGCCTGGGTTGTCAACGGCTCACGTGCAGATGTCTTCACTGTCTTTGCACTCACCTCCATTCCCAACGAAAAGGTTTGCGACTTTTGCTTCCTTTTGTCATTATACTTCGTGCTTGAATAGTACTGGTTCTCCACAATCTCCGTTGAATGCGAATACCCCTCGTGCCTTGTTTCACCTCCTTGACTCCTGCTGTTACCTTCATGTAGGGAGAAAACGAGGATAGGCTTTCCGCCTTTTTAGTGGAACGTGGTTTCGAAGGGACCATTGAGGCCCAGCCGCCGCTAGAGAGGATTGGGCTTAGGGGGCTCGATCGTAAGTTCATTCTTCCCTTATCTTTCTATCCATCCATCTATCTATCTACTTACCTTCTTCTGTCTTGCAGTCGTTGATGTGACCTTCAAGGATGTTCGAGTACCGGTGGAGAATGTTCTGGGGGCTTTGGGCTCCGGTACCGAGGTGAGTTTCTTACCTAACAAGAGCCTTTTTCTACCTTGACAAGACGTGCTAGGTAATGAGGTCTAAAGTTACCGCTCTCTTCGAATCGCTTGTTTCCCCTTTCCAATGGTTTTGACCAAATCCTGGGAGCAATTTCCTCAAATGTCTTTCTGTTTTGAACTGCACTCTCGATGCTCCCATGTTCACTCTTCTGCATCGCGAATCCCCCTTTTTGGATGGATTCGTCTTCTGCTGGCACCAATGTGGTGAGCATCTTGTTCCCTCAAGGAGTTACAAGGTGTGCCAGTTTGGTACCGTCGTAGTGTCCAAATGGAGGGATTTAAATAAATCAAGCGCCATTAAAATGAACATCCACTGTATCTGACAACTGTTTTCAGTGTAACAATCCGGTGTATTGTTGCCGTTTACCTCTATCACGAAGAGGGAAAAGAAGAGAGCCTATTCAAGCTCCGATATTGGGATGGGAGGGGCATTTAGGGCTTTGGTAATTTTGCTGTCTGCTCCACTGTATCTTTCTTTTTGATCATGATGGTTAACTTTGTTTCGCTCCATTTCACTCCCAGCTCTCCGGACGAATCGCTTGCAGTGAGCGCTACCTGGTGGGCGGTCTATGTGTGGGTCTCTGTCGCAACGTCCTGGACGCTCTTACGGAGCATTGCAGCATGCGTCACCAATTTGGGCGTCCTCTCAGCCATTTTGGTGTAGTGCAGCGTCGGTTAGCCCACGCTGCCGCCCAACTCTATGCGATGGAGTCGGTCACCTACCTTGTGGCCGGTTTTCTGACTTCACGACCGCAGCGCGATTTGGCGATTGAGTCGTCGGCAGTTAAGGTTGATTGGTTCATCCACTTTCATGTTTGATTATTCCGTCTGCCTAACTCCCTCTATTTGTTTATCTCCATTCGTCGCCAACCTATTAATCAAGATGGTGCATATCACGTCCATGTTGGGTGATTTCCTCGCAATCTGGATATTCTCTGAGGACCACCCTCCACTGTGGGTGACTCTTCTGCACACATGTGATTAACTTGTGCTTGATGTTGACCCACTTATGCTACTATTTAATCGTAACAGCAGAGATTAGTTAATTATTCTGTTATGAAAGTGGTGGGTCTGCCTGTCTGCGCCTTGTCTTCACAAACATACACAAGCCTTGCGTGTTATTCCCCATTCCCGCTACTTATTGATCCAGATAGTAAGTTCCAGCTTCATGATGCGTAGCTTGTCAATTGAAATGGCTGTTCTATCCATGCGTCTTCTGTCAACTGTTGATCATAATAGCGAGCCTTAACTCCGTATTGAGTCGCCCATTGCTGCGATTACTGCTTGGTCCGTTTGTTAGGCTTTGCCCAAGACACTCGAGTTCTGCATTTCATATCTCAGTCGATCAGAACGGAGTCACCGTCTTCTGTAGGAATTGGGTAATCTGTCACTGGGGTTTGACCTCTGCCAAACACACTCAAATCCTTTTAATTATTATCCATCTATCTGTCCAACCACCCGTGAAGTTTTCTTACCTGTACGATCCGCTTTAATCAGGTCTAATCGTTCTGCCGCTACTTTATCCTTATTCCGCGATAAAAGTGTCGTTCGGTTTTGGCTGAAGCCTTCCAAATCGCTGGAAGTCGGGAAGGCGACTCCTTTCTCCTTCTGTGTGTATGTGTGTATGTGTGTTCTTGTTCCGTGGACACACCCTTGTCAATGAAAAATTTTACTATTACAGCTCTTTGCAACTGAAACGACTCTTACCCTGTTGAATGACTGTGTTGCGTTGGCAGGAGCACTGGGTTTTACCAAACAACTGCCATTGGAACGATACCTGCGTGATTCAAGGGTACTTACCTCCTTCATGGTAAGTCCTATTACCTCAGTAATCCCTAGGAGTTCGTTTGTCGATGCCTTCCTTATGCAGTAAGCACCTTGATTGAAAGCGAAGTTTTGAGTGGGGAGTTATCGGTGTGGTTTTCTTGGGCATGCTTTAGGGTGTGAACGACCTGCTTCGCATCTACATTGCCTCCACTAGTCTCTCCAAGGTTGGGAAGGAGTTACGTCACTTTGTGGAGTGCGCACGCAGTCCCTCACAGCATATGTGGTACATGTTGCGCGAGGCTTGGCGCAAGGATTGGCGTACGGCAATGCTGACTCGCCGCTGGGGCATGTCACCCGCTATCGTTACTGCAGCAACAATGGAGACAGAGCGAGGCATACGAGCCTCGATGCGTGTTGGTGACCATCTCCATCCCAACCTTCAAGCTCTGGGCGATCGTCTGGCGCGTCTAGTGGTGCAGGCATACGAGTTGACCAGACAGGTTTTTATTCTCCATGCTAATGTCAGTTTATATTGCCGGTGTCTGCCCTTTCTGCCTCCGTGGCCTTGTGTATTAATGTTTTCTTCAACTATTTAGACAGTGAATGAAGACCAATTCTCTCTGTGGCTGCTCTCAGATCTAGCGGTGGGACTGTTTACAGCGACTGCGGTTTTGAGTAGAGCATCAAGAGCAAAGAGTATTGGAGTGAGATATCACAATAACGAGGTGAGAGTCTCGGTGTTGACCCAACTGAGATGTCAGTCGAATTCGACTTGTAAACGATTTCCTCCCTCAGATGGGACACACCCTTATTGAACTTGAGGCTTTTGAGTGTATCCGCTCATTTGTATTTCAAACGTCTACTTTGTAGCTGGAATTGGCCGAACTCTTCACTTTGGAGACACTGGACCGTCTACAAGGCGAGCTGTCTAGCTTCAAACAGAAGGCCAATCTACGCAAACGCATTGCCAGTGTGATGGTGAAAGAGAGCGGCTACGCGTCGGCCAGCCCTCTCAGTCGTGTTTGGTAGCTTTGCTTGAGAAAACCCACTTTTACCACTGCTAGTATCTCCATTGTAGCATCCTATTTTTAACCATGAATCTTTGTTATTCGATTGACACATTCTCGCTTGATTCATGGGAAACTTGGGCAGCTGGAAGACTGGATGTGCAATGACATTGATACATGTTGTTGTTTTGACATCGCTACATTGAGTTTTTCTCCTCTTTCGAATAGCCAATCCTGTTATGTTTGACTGGTGCAGTCTTGCTTGAACGCCAATTAAGTTTAGGTGCGTCGGATACCGAATCTCGACCCCCTTGCATGGGATTATAGCGATGTTGGGTTTGTGGTTAACTCCGTTAATCCCTTTATCACAATTTGACTTATGTGGGCCTCGGTCGAAGGTGATTGGTCAATTTGTGTTGGGGGATGGGAGGGCCCACTTCCTAGTCGTGGACACCGTTAATCTTCTTGAGTCCTCTTCGCCGTTTACCTTCAATAATCATTGGTTCTCTTATCTTTTAAAGCTGTCGGTTTTTTGTTCGCCGGTTTAAATTAAGGAAAAGCTGCTTTGATTTGCCTGACGTTAGACGCCTAATATTACTGATGAGCAAAGGTGGTAAACATCTGACCTTCGATTCGTGTTTGGTGTCGTTTTTGTTGATGCTAGTGTGATGTTGAAGGCAAGCGGCAGCGTCGCGGCCGGTTCTCGTCGTGAACTTTGTTTATCTGGCGTGATTTTATCGGTGCGAGCGTGTTTTTCTCGTGGAGTTCCCGTTAGTGGAATGATGTGTCCTCTGAGAGATGAGTTTATCAGCTAGCACCCATTGGCACCACCGCCGGAATCGCAGTTCGATAATCCTATCGGATAAAAACCTCATCATTTTTAAGCTGGAATCGGTTCGTGTAAGCATGCCGCAAGTATTATGGTAAAAAAGGCGCAGGAAGACGACAAGAGAGGGAATCGAGATGGCAACCCTTCCTTGAGTTGCAGACATCCTCACCGTGCATAAGATTTTCAACTTAATTTTCATCTAATTTTGGCGACCTTGTTTAGAAACAATTAGTGTGTTGGTGGTTCGCCTTTAGAGCTTCTATTTGAGCTGTAGCAATTATAAGACAGGCTGGTATAAAAGAGTCGGGGGCTACAGTTTTGACTAAAAAAACATAGAAATTGAATAGTGAGAGAGGGAGTTAGTGCGAATGATTAGGTGTGCAGTGTTAGTGTAGCGTTCTGGGACTCCCTGAAGACGAAAGAAGACACAATACTCGGGCAGAATATATATATGTTCAGCACGGAGAAGGTGTCTGGGGTAGTGGCATGGCCCAAAAGGCCAGCCCACCCAGCGAAGTGCAAGGGGGCTAATTCGAAGCACGAAAGTGGCGCCTCACCAGAACCGAGGCATAAACCACCATCGTATTACATTAGCTTAAGCAAGTCTAAGTCTGGCAAGATTACTTCTACTCCTCCCTGAGCCATTTCTACTGAAAATTGATTTCCTTTATAAAGCCACTCGGATATGTTTTTGCTGGATCCAGCAAAAGTTTTCGCTTAGAAACTACAATATATGACATGTTTGGATAACATACTTGCAACTGAAGCAATTATGCAATCTGTACTTTAAGAAACAGCAAATGCATGGTAGTTAGCGTTCATTTTCTTTCAAGATAGCTGAATTATAATATTGATGATTCGATTACTGTCTGTTTTAAGTGTAATTGCCTTCCCTTGTTATGGTGCCTAAATTTTTAAGCAATTTGGTTTAAATGCACTACGTCATTTACCCCCTAAAGAAATTACTGGTTGATGCCATACGTTCTTTTTACTGGTTTACTGCATTTTCGTGGACGTTGCTCGTCTTGCGGCAGCGTCGGTGCGCTTCGCATTGGCTTGCTAGAGGGGATCACACTGCTTTAATCACTCGACTCAGTTCGGAGGCGCTGACCTCGGATTGTCTGTATTCTTCTCTTTTGTCTTTCTTTCATCAGCTCCCATTGTCTCTCCTGATATTTTGCCTATTTACTATGGGCAAGGGTAAAGTCATCGAAGATAAGCCGCGGTATCAAAAGTCAAATAGCTCCAATGGTGTACCAAAAAATTTTGTCCCAGCCCCGAATAACAAAAACGTTGCACAGTTGGCACCTGGAAAGTCACGGATTCGCAGACCGCACCGCAAAACTCGCGTTGGATTGTTCGGTGACTTTGGTTCAGAACTCTACCGAAGACTTATTATGGGTGCTTCTGTAATCATCTTTATTGCTGTTTTGCTCCATTTTGGTGTAGAGTACAGCCAGAATATGAGGCGGCGGCGCCAAGTCTACACCCCAATCAATTTGCCCAAAATGATAGGTCCAGATGAAGTTGGGCCGGAACACTCACCAGAACTGTTTTGGGGGACGTACAGACCTGGCATCTTCTTCGGGATGTCTCACCGAAGTCCCCATTCAATGCTTTTTGGTTTGGCTTGGGTGACGTCTGATGGTAAATCAGTGCAGTTTCGACACCGGTGTACGAATGAAGGTGATATAAAGAGGTTAGCGATTAGCAGCTATTTATTCCAAGTCTCTGTAGTCTGCTTTTATTATTGATATGTTTGAATTTGTTGGCCGTTACAATAAACCTGTTGTACTACGAGGTTTTACTCTCGTTTGATTCGGGATTTCCTTACCACTTCAGCTATAACTGGATTGAACATGATGGACGAAACTACGGTATCGAACAAATCATTGCTGGCAATCACAATATCACCGTGGCGTTTGTTAAGCGTCCGGCCACTCCCAATGGTGGTGATTGGTCTGTTCGAATATCCGTTTCTTCAGTTAATGACGTAAGCATTCTTCAATGGAAGGCTATTTGTTGCCCCTCTATACTATACTTTGATTGGCGAATTTGCACTCGTGACTGTGTCTTGAGCTCTTGCGTGGCCGTTTGAATTAACGTCTCTGTGTAAAAGTGTCAAGTGGCGCGGTTAATGTTGATGACTAGTAGGCTCTGATAACTTTTTCACCCATCTCCATTGTCATCTCAACCTTCCTACGCACCCTGTAGCATTAACAATCTCCAATGTAGCATTCCCACATTGTTCCTACTTATCAGAAGGGGCGAGGCAAAGCCGTGCGTGGGTTTAGAAGAACGAACTGCTGCAATGTCATGAAAACTCCTTTTCTCGCCTAGTTGCTTGCGGCACCTTCAATCTCATTTCTCTTCTACGCCTACTTGCCCGATTCAACACGGGGACGAATTCAATCGTACACAAACGGGAATGAATTGAAGCGTTTAAGAGGTGGGTTCAGTATGTCTTTGGCTTTTGAGAGGCTCTAGGCCTTCTAGTGTTCCTTACATTTGTTTTACTGATAATTTAATTTAATGTATTCTACAAGAGTAGATCCATTCTGTTTGAGTCCCATTAGTATCATTTTCAGACTAATGCTGTGTACTGCTGCCTTCTCCTCTTATTCTCGTAGTAATTCGCCTAAATATATCATTGAAGGTGTATGTTTGTGTGTGTTTGGGCGGTCAGTCAAGTTGAAGCAATTCTGACATATTCAAGCATTTGCTAAAGTATCACCATCGAATGGCTGACTTGATTCCTTCATTCGATCAAGAGGTAATGGCGGTTTTACCCTTATTTGAGTGCAACACATCCAAAAGGTCTTGTCAATTTTGCTTTGTATAAAAGCAGTAAAGAGCGTTACTCACGATTTCTACCCTGGTTTAAAATTTAGGAAATGATTAATTGATCCACTTTTTACTGGAACGCATTTCTTTCTGCTCTGAAAGCGTCTTTAAGTTTATTTGAAAAAAATTTTGTCTTTTTAATAGCTTCGTTTTGTTATGATAATGCAGGTATTGCCTCAATAGTTTTCCAGGTAGTTCATCACTTATGTCTGTCCAACTCTGTCACATCTGCTGTCTTGCTTTGCTCCATAAGTCGTGTCAGTGACATGCTTCTCGTTAGTTTCGTGTGATATTAAAACTGCAGCAGATGACCTTCGCATGTGATTACTGTGGCAACGTCGGCATGGGGGGCAAACCAATTAAAGGTTCTTTGCAACATTTTCCAGAATGCGTCTCGATCATGAGGCCTTTCTTAAAGATTGTCACGTTTCCTCTTCTACCACATACATAGGGACCAGCTCTTTCCGTTTGCTAGTAAAGAATTTGCTTTAGCTAACGCCATCTACTCGCTCACTTCATTCATCCACTTCGTCCCCCATTCGTTAGATTTTCAAAAGTCGGCTTTTTACGGATCGAAAATGCATCCAAATGGGTAGTCTAAAATGGAAGCAGCAGTGAACGGCTTAAATGGGCAAGGCACTTTGCGCCAGGTAGAGTAGTTTTGCTAAAGATTAAAGTAGGTGTACCGCGTTGATTGCAAAGTGTAACTTTGTGCTGTTACTCGTGTCACTCTCTACTTGCATCGTGTTAAGGTTTCACTCAAGAATTGGGCGCCTTCCAAGTGAATTTTCACACCGCAAAAGGCAGCATCCTGAATCCCACCCACTTGGCTGGCCACTGTCCGCGGGAGGATGCCCTCGTAGCGGCCATATCGAGTGGATTAGTGTTGCGCGAGGATCGTAGTTCAGTTTTCTTCATCGGGGATCAGGTGAACTCTTATTCACCGGAGACGAAAATTTCGGGGATGCCGACCAACCTCTGGGTGACGGAGGTCACCCGCCCTGCTATCCGCGCCATTCGCCGCAACTCTCCTGCTGCTAATGGAGGCGATACCTATTATCGTAATCAAGCACCTCTTGATGTGCTAGAGGTGGAATTCGTCTCGCAGGCCTCCACTTCTTCTGATGCGGTGCCCCTAGTCGGTCTACATTTCAATGAGGCTTTGAATGGGCACTCAAAGCGCTTCCATGAGGCCTTTCTTCGCAAATTTCCGTACGATCCCCTCACTATCAGTGAAAAGCAGGTGGGCCACTTCTACTCTGGTAACATCCTGTTTTCTGGGGTTTATTCCTACAATTTGGCAGAAACTTATGGTTTCAAGTGTGCATGTGAAGTACCGATTTTTTTACTTGACCGCGCACGTTGCACGTCAGTAAAACAGGAAGGAAAATGAGGAGAAAAGCGGTTGAAATCGTACCAGTGAGAGGCTTAGGTGCAGTGCACGGGACATTGTGTTTATTAATCCTGTTAGGTCCTGCCGCCTATAAGGTCAGTAAGGTGAGCATCCGAGTCTGCAGGGTAGCGGCAGTAATGGCAAATAGGTGAGGCAATTTCTCGGACCAATAGCCCGATGAGGATGATTAGAAGATTTGTGAAGCGTACGGTGATGAGATCAGAGAGCGGAAGTGGCCCATCTGCAGCATTCACACCTCACACGATACATATAAATGGTGGTGTAAAAGGGGACTCATACACGGGCACGGTTTAGTAATATGCAATTATGAAGCTATCCTGTGGCTGGATTACGTCCATGCGCGAGAAATCCAGGCGCCTAGGGTGTGTAAGCAGGATGTGAGGGCGGTATCAGCTACGCTCGACCACGTGTGCGTGTGTAAACACAAACAAACCGTATATATGGTGGTGATATGTGGGGAGGGGGGTGGGGCACGACATAGGTAAGAGTATCAAAGTAAAACGTGGCAAGATGAGGACAACAACACTAAATGTGCATTCATTACTGTCAGTAATCTGTGTCGTTCCTATTAGTGGCAGAAATGGACGATTTCTTCCCAGTGTGGGACCTTAGAGGTTCGTGCACTGGGTGGCAATGTAAACAATGCGGCATCTTGCATAGGCTTTGTGGTAGTTGGTGAAAATTGGATGGTTGGGGAGTGACTAAAACCCATTTCTTGTCAGAAGTAAATCAACAAGCAAGAAAAACTCCCCAGAGTGCCTTTGAGGCTGATGCATAACAAACTGATTGACACCCTTTTAAAACAGCTGTCATCTGTTAATGTGCAGTGTTTCATTCTAGCTTTCGATCTGACCTTGAGGGTAGCATGAAATTTGGAGGTTATAGACTTGGCGAAAGCATCAATGACATTATTAAAGACAAATAAAATGCTACTTTCAATGTCAATCTTTCTTACTAAGGATTCCTTTTAAACAGATGAAACTAGCAAGGATATCGCTGAGCAACATGCTTGGTGGAGTAGGGTACTTCTACGGCACCAGCCTGATCAATTCGCCTCTGCTCGAGGCACCGATTTCCCTCCCAAAGCCCAATTCCACTTCCATTCCATCGGTGGAGTACTGGCCCAGCGCCCTCTTCACTGCTACTCCTTCCCGTGACAAATTCCCCCATGGATTCCTCTGGGATGAAGGATTTCACGCTCTTCTGATAGCTCGATGGGACGTAGAATTGGCTCTGCAATCCCTTGGGCACTGGTTGGACCTCCTTAATATGGAGGGGTGGATTCCCCGAGAGCAGATCCTTGGCTGGGATGCTAGAGCAAATGTGCCTCCCGAGTTCATTGTCCAATCTACCACTGTGGCCAATCCGCCGGCGCTGATTCTTGTGGTTGAGGTGAATTGTGCCCATATTCTCATATTACGTAGCGCTTACTCCCCTATTTTGCAAGTATTATACCCACCTGCCATACCGCTCTGAATGTCGTCTAGCACCGTGTTTATGATATCACTTTTCCAATTCACCTCCCATATTTTGATAAGTGGACTTGCTTCCTCCTAACCTCTCCCATTTAGTGAATATTATTTGTTCAATGGCGAAGTTCGTCCCTAACTGACGACTCCCTTTTTATGCAAATAACCTTGAAGCAATGTATTTAGCAGAGGGGATTTTGTGTGTTTATCCAACATTATAAGTAGTCTTATCTGTAAGTGGATTCTACTCTAGCGAATTGTCACAGTCCCTTTTTGGGGCTGACGCCTACTTCTTCACTGTTTTAGTGGACCTTTCTCAATCCCCTGAACTAATGCTGCCTCAGCCTGTATTTCGGCATTCATTATTTCTTCCGGCATGCTCTCTGTCAGATGCTAAATATTTTAGCTAATTTTACTGTTTCTGATGGGGTTAAAAAGGCTTTTTCTATCAGGGTTAAGTACGAGATGCTCTGCTAATTTTAAAGGTTACCGGTTGAAAACCGCGTCTGTTGTGCCGTAAGCAGTCACTGCGGCGGGCTATTTCATAACCCCTTGCTGAATCACCCTTTTTTGGGGCCATTTGAGTTCAGCTTCATCAAAGCTCCTTCGCCATCAATTTGCTAAGGTTGGGGTCATGAAATGTCTCCTTTTAAATCATTTTGGCTTGTTATATTCCTCTACCAGCGGTTGCTTAGACACTCGCCTGGCACCACATTTTCAGCTTTTTAACAGTCGCCGCTTTTCGTGAACCATTCTTAAGCCCGTTGCTGCTGGATAGCAGGAGCAGTGAAACAGGAAACATCCTTGAGGGGGGTACTTTATTATTTTTCTGCTAAGCACACTGGTTGTGATAAGTTTTCTCCCACCCTTCCCCCATTGTGCGATGGAACTTTCCAGACTGGATTTTTCAGTTTGTATAAACGAACAGATAATTCCGACTGCATTTGGCGATCATATCGGAACGTGCTGTTAACTTATCACAAATGCCGCAATCCTCCCTCCACTACAGTACATGTTGGACCAGTTGGAGACGCATATGTCTGTAGAGGAGGCGGCACTATTCGATAAATGGGCACGTATTGCCTTTCCACGTCTTCGCGCCTGGTTCGTTTGGTTCACTACTACTCAAGCCGGTGAGCTGCCCACTGCATTTCGTTGGCGTGGAAGATCTACGCACAATCCCTTTCAGTTGAATCCCCTCACTCTCGCCTCAGGTAGGTGTGACGGTCTACTTTAAAATTTTTTTTTCCCTACATCTCTTCATCCTTTGTCAGACAGTTGTGTCAATTTCTGTGCCCTACACCAGAATTAGCTTTATGCTATTGCGTTTACGTGTAGGGCGCGTAGCATGCATGTGAAGTTTCCTGCAATCCCACGCACATGGAGGTTAGACAAGTTAGTTTGTGTGGAGAAGTTGATAGAGTCAGTCTGTTTGACTGGCTATGAATGCGTGGGACGTTTTCCGGTCACCTGTCTCTCCTCTGGTCCCTTGCTCACCAATACCAGCCAATGTTACCCCTTCTGAGGTTGATCAGGCACACAGGTGGGTTCAAAGGCTAAAAGCAATAAAAATACGTACAGCGGTAGCAACCTTCTACTCACAAGATAAATGGTTAATTTGTATCTCGTGGAGAGGTGATCTTCAAGCTGAAGGCTCCTTTTCTGTCGCTAACGTCTGGCTACGACTTGTTTCTTTCGACTGATAAATTTTTAGCATTGAATTTACCTATGAGACGCTGAGTTGAAATTCTTTTATTCACGGAAAAGTTGGAGCTAGATATGCATGTTTGCCTTAAAGTGTGATATGAGGACTTTGCTCTACTGTGAGAGGGTTCCCCAATTTACTAGTTGCTGTGCATTTCTTGGGGGGTACCATGGGTGGTGATCATCCGTACTGCATCCTCTGTTTTAAGAGGCTGAGGACAAAGAAGGATTTGAGGCTGAATGAAGTTCTTTTGGAAGGTCCTCTGAGGTACCTAGAGCCACTCTTGCCTCTCTAATCCTCCAGGCCTGGATGACTACCCACGTGCCTCTCACCCCACCGCCTCTGAGCGTCACCTCGATCTACGCTGCTGGATGGCAGCGTTTGCGCGCACCCTTTCTCGTCTAGCAGAACACTTTGAAGGGCACTCCTCTGCTTCGTCGTCGTCGAGTGCCGAGGAGTACCGATCCCTAGCAGCGCAGTTGCTCGACCCACGACGACTAGATGAGCTACACTGGGATGAGGCGAACGGCATCTACGCGGACTTTGGTCTCCATACAGATGAAGTGACCCTCGTCAGCCCTCCTGTGACTCATGCGCCTCTACCTGGTCAGCCTATGGTGGGTAGATTAACTTCCACGGGGTTGTTGGGCAGGGTTGAGCTCGTAAAATTAAGGGAGCTGCAGATTCGCTCATCTGACTGTGTGCTTTTAGTGGCTACCCAGCGAACTAGTTGGCTGCGGATGTAAAATGATTTCACGATTACCTGCTTCCTGGTAGGTAAGCAATGTTGGCTTGAACTTTTTTTCCTATCGTCTTCTAATTATCTAGCGGTAGTGGGATGGGTGCGTTGGCAAGATTGAAATGAAAGAAGAATCTATTGATCTCATACCTCATGTGTTTCACTACTTTCATGAGGCGCTTGTGCTCACCAAAGAGGGTTCAACTATCCTCTCACCTAGGCGAATTCACCTCATCTTCGTTAGCTAGTGTTGGTCATTACACCTTCAAGAGGTGTCATCATTTGGAGACTAAATTAAGCTAACAGAAGCTATTAGTTACCTTGATGTGTCCTAGCACACAAGTGGAGTCAAAAATATCGAAGTGTCGTCTACAGTACGAGCGATTTAGACCGTTTCATCCTGTATTCCTTCTGTTTTCCCCATGTAATGGACTGGAACTTGAAGATCACCAGATAATTCTCATAAATGGATTGCTAGTCGGAGGCGGGTGGATAGACATAAAAAGCTCTTTTCCCTCCCACCCATCACAGCCACAGAAGGAGCGCCAAGTGCTAAGAGAGCCACAGGAGCAGTGGGTAGCCTCAAGTCTGGGCTACGTCTCATTCTTCCCCCTCTTCCTGCGGCTCCTCCCACCCGCCTCACCACGCCTGCCAACCCTGCTACAACGTCTCGCCCACCCCGCGCTCTTCTCGCCCCACGGATTGCGCTCTCTTGCGCTCATTTCACCACTCTATAATCGCGCCAACACTCAACACGATCCGCCTTACTGGCGTGGTGCTGTCTGGATCAATATGAACTACCTCGCCATCGAGGCCCTCAAGTAAGCCATCTCTCCCCTTGGTCCCACTTTCCTTGAATTTATCTGTACTCTTCAGTCGTCTTCTTTATTCACTCGATCGGGAAGTTTCGTCTGTCTGTTGATCGGTGCCGATGTGCACACGTTGTTGACAGCCGGTGTGCATGTGGTCTGTACAATAGTTAACCCCGAAGCCAAGACTTGATTATGCCCTCGTTGTCTCCTTCCTCAAGTAGTGCAGGGATGAAGTGTTTACGAGAAGCCGTTGACACACGATAAGCTGAGTTTTGGTGGTTCCCTCGTCTCTGCATCTATCTTTCCTTCCACCTTTGGAAAAGCATCTTTCTCTTACCTCATCAGGAATGATTCGTTAAGTAATAGAGGTGGGGACGCATTTGGTACCTCTTTCCCACGCAAGAGCGAATCGTTCTAATTCTTGTCTGCCCTTCCTCTTTACTTGTATCTTTCACACCAGGTGCCCCTGTCATTGCACGACTTAACGAATGGAGTGAACGAGTTCGGATGTCACTTCCTTCTCTGTAAATAGGTCAACTGAAAACAATTTATGCAGCAACTACCAACATTTGTTCACACAACCTTCTCCACCTTCCATGGCCAAACTAAGCAGTAAAGGAAATTTGTGGGATAGAAGTCTATCAAATCAAACAGAGTGACCATCCAGGTAGCCCTCCATGACACGCCCTAATCGGCTTTGAACCCATTAGCAACCTGAACTGATCTGTCCACACTGAAGCTCTTCCTTTTCATTGAAAATCCTCTGTGGATCTGTTCTCTCACCTGCCTACCCTCGAGCCACACTTAATCTAGATTCTTTGATAAATCGACCCAAAAAAGTAGCTCTGAATGAGATTTCACTTTGCGTTCCACGCTGCAGGTACTACGCGCGACACCCAGAGACACCTGCTCCAGTGGCGGAAAAGGCTGCCAATCTGCAAAAACGCCTCACCGTGGCAATAGTTGACACAGTGCTGGGTGAGCTGAATCGGACTGGTTTCACGTGGGAACGCTACGACGATCAGACAGGTCGAGGGCTGAGCGCACACCCATTCAACGGCTGGACAGCGTTGATCAGTCTGATTATGACTGAGGAGACGACTAGTGACAGTGGGAGGCGGAAAAGTGAAATGAGTTTGAAAGATTGTGTCTCAAGACTGTGATGAATTTTCACCGAACTCTAGTCACTCTCATCTCTAACCGCTTTATATATGTCTCCGCACCTATCCTGTGTTCACTATAAATGTACGTAAGTCAAAAGTGAATAAAAGACTTTTACATCAGCATTTGGGGACGGAGAGGTTACGGGAGCCTATTTTTTGTCCGACTTTTTGTGTTTATGGTGGTGGTGGCCGTGATGCTTCCGATGGGAGTGTTTGTGCTTGTTGCGGGAGGAGGATCTACTTCTCGACCGGGATCTTCTTTTGCTGAAAAAGAAGATTCTGGTAGGTGGTGTCGCGTAGTGTAAAAAAACAACTATAAGGCGGGGAAAAAGGAGGGGAAGGGGACAAACCTTGCTTTTCGCCTCTTCTTCTTCAGGGCTTTTTTAGCGGCAGCTGAAAGGAAACAGTTCCAACGTTAGAGTCGTGCCTGATTCGCCCAGATATTCGATAGTTTGACTAGGACAAAACAAATTAGGTGCTGACGGAAAGGCGGGTGAGGAAGTAAAGAGGTGGTGGCACCCAGGGCACTATCACTGATCGTTAAATCATCCC
Organism: Echinococcus granulosus; assembly: GCF_000524195.1. NCBI lineage: Eukaryota > Metazoa > Platyhelminthes > Cestoda > Cyclophyllidea > Taeniidae > Echinococcus > Echinococcus granulosus. Next base: position 71,719 of record NW_020170506.1, read on the forward strand.
ACAAAGACAAGACTGGGCAATATTTTTCAACCGAAACTGTTCCAATATGCAAACGATGAGAGGCAAAATTGGCAAAGATTAAACAAGTCACATCTGAACGACGTGAATCCAAAAAAGCAGGAGTGACATAGAACTCGAAGTTTTCCCCTTATAAATTCACTAGTCCATGTTGACACCAATAAGACGAAGTAGGCAAGCGAAATGAGTGGCACGGAACAAACCTAACTCGGCCTTCCTTTTCCCAATGGCCTCCTTAAGCATCTCATCGTCGTCCGAGTCTGAACTGGTGCTTTCAATGTCCAAGTCAACATTATTTGTTTCCCCCGAACGCAGATAATTCCGGCATTGAAAAGTTAGGTGACCGGCTGTGCAGACGGAACAAATAAGACAAAGGTGTACTTACAAAATCCGCACTTTTTGCATCCAACGCGGAAGGGTCTTGACGACTGATTAGTAGCTGAACATGACATTAATTCATACTCAACAAAACTCACAATCCATAACAGAAAATATGAGGAGGTGGCGGCTCCAAACCTAAACACTGAGTAACAGGGAATGTAATTCGTTAGTTTGTTCCGCTGCCATTAAATTTTATTGAGCTAAACAAGCATTAGACATTTTTACAGGATCCTTATCTCTTTTTTATTTTGTTAATAATATTAAACTATAAAAAACTTAGATGTTAACTCCTCTTGTTAATTAATTGTGCTTTTAATATATTCATTCTATAGCTTACCCAAATTTTTCTAATTCTTATGATTTACTCCTAGCTGCCCGAACATGACATCTTCACTCGTCTTGGGGGAAGTCTCGGGATGCTACGCTGCTATCGTGAGGTGCTGGATTTGAGTCTTTATAATCGGCGAATTGGGATAATTAGTATTAAACTAGATCAATGCATCATTATTCCCATACATAACGTAGGAATAGGAGACAAATAGTTTCCTTTTCTTGCTTAAATGGTTAGTTCACTGTGCGGACTCTTCAGTCCCTACGGGGTGAGCTTCCACTCAGCAACGCGATCGTGTGGCCAAGTTTGTAGGTTTGTAATCCTTTTGCACACAATAATCTAATTATTTCTACATTTCTCCTTCAACTACTGACCCTCGGATCAAAAAGGTTTATTGGAGAAAGACATCAAATTCTTGTGTGATACAGGTAGGCTTACAGATCGGGAATCGGCAACGCTAGCTAATCCACGAATTTGGTTTAGACCAGTCGTTTCTGACTGTTTTTCACAATAGACTGCTTAAGTCGTTTTACACTCACGGGGTAGAGGGAGGAGAGAGAGATTTAGGGTGTGCACCTTTTACTTATAAGCAGTCAGTTGAGCTGACACGTAAAGGCTTGGTAGTAAGTTCTGCTTCTCCTGCACTCTCACCCTTACTCTCCACTTGAGTGCCAATTTCATTTCTGCTACAACAACCATGCGAAAAAGCGTTCGTTCATGCTACTTGGCAGCACACTCATACACTGTGGTGTCAAGCTGACGCGAAATTGTGTTGCTAAAGTACCTCCATACATGGTCTAATTGAACATGCATTGGGAATTTTTCCGCTCACTTTAACATGGTTGAATTTACCTCCACCATAGAAATAAGACCAAGTCATCAAATGTCATCTCCTTGCGTGTTTTGCCAATTCAGTACCCACAAATGCTATCCAATGACCAACATTTTATTCTTCTCTATGCATCACAACGATAGAGATAGAACACTGTGTGCATAAGAAAGCGCATTACTTAATCTTGTCATTCATTTGCTTTGCAATTCGCATGCCTAATAATCATAATTGCACAAATCAGCTAAATCTTGCATTCAACACATCTTGAAACAAGCATTTTTCTTGAAACGCCAAACGATATGCGTACAGAGTTATTCACATACAGTCTCAAAGATCCTGCAAGCAATGTGGATGCAGCTCACGAAAGTGGAAGATTGGGAGAAGAAATCATTGCGAGAAGAGTAGGATCACTGTAATGGCAAAAAATCGCAGCAAAACTATTCGGGAAATATAGTTAACCTTATACTGTAATCTTAAATGCTTTCGCATTCTTTTCATTAGAAACGGTAGCTTTTTAATCAGAAAATTTTGATATGGGTCTAACTGTTCACAGATGTATATAGATATATGGATATAAATATACATAGAATTAATACGAATATGTTTGAATGTAAATGTAGATGCGTGAGGGCGTTTAGGTATTAATTGTACATTACTAAATGTAAAAAGCATTAAAATATTCTGCTGTTTCATCGTTTTGGTTATAGGATAAGGTACGAGTCGCATTTTAGTTGGTAAGATGAACTATTCCATAATTGTTCACTCTGATTTGTTGTTATTGTTGGATATCGTTAATTTTGATTACGCCAGGATTTCGGCTGGAGAGGCATCATTTGTTCACAAAAGGCGAATTATGATAAATTTTGTGGCTTCAACTGTAAAAATGACATTTTGGACCCTTACTTGGAGCCGAGATTCCTCAAATTTTACAGACGATTGAAAGGGATTCAATGAGGGTCGAAAGACCGAGGACGATGTTTTATACTAGTTTGTAGTTGTCAATCATTAAATGCCTGAAATGTGTGAAAAAACGTCTTCTGCTGCTTTGCTAGACACCATAATTCATTTCTGGTCACTGAATGAGTAGTAACTGGATGGCGTTTTTAAGAGTGTGTTAGATTACGCAGACATTTGTGTTTCCACAACTTGTATTCCCTTTCCGTGTCATGCTCCTCAGTCTATGTTGATAGCCTTCTGACACTTCGGTGTGCTGGCTTTTGTTGACCTACCGTGCCAGTGTAGCACTTGCTGTGAGGCCCAGGACATTACAAGTACTTTGCATAATAGCTTCAAGTATGATAACCAAAAACTCGTCTGGTTGATAGGAAAAGAAGTCAGCTCGCCTTTTGAATCAAATATGGATGGCAAGTGTTATTTATTAATTTGCTTCCACAGTGCAAATTTTTTCGCATGAGCACACGCCTGAATTTTTAGAAAAATACATGCATTTCGAATGATCCTGCACATAATTATTCCGTTGGTTGCTCCTTTACCTCAACATGTTGATAGAGAGACCAATGATACCCTGGCCGTGGCAGTAGCCTAAATTCCACGCCTTATGTAGGCAATGCATATTCTGCCCGAGTATTATGCCTACCTTGTCATTAGAGCAGTCTTGAGCACTACATTGGTGCCAGAAAA
>NW_020170506.1:75021-76347 GCF_000524195.1 Echinococcus granulosus
GCTAAATAGATAAAACAGCATGACAGAAGTAGTGAGAATGATGTGGATAAAAAATAAGTCGACCTCATAAACAAAAGGCTGAAACTGATGTCTACCTTTGACAATTACTCCAGTTCCATTTTCAGCAGGGAAGTTACCAACACCTGAAGCGACACTAGCAGTGAACAATTCAGAAAAGTTTGCAGAGGAGCTGTCTACCGGGCCTGTAGTAAATTAGAACAACGTGGCAAGCAGGAACAGACGCGAGATCCTATTCCTACGACACTATGTTAAATTATGTCTTCCTTTCCATGAATCGGCTTTTAGGGCCAGTGTCCTTGTGGGCTAGCTGTGGACACTCACGATGGGCAGCACATTCACCCATCCCCAAACCCGGTTCCCAAGAAGGACTAAACTGCCAAGCAGGTTAGTGACTTTGTGGTCAAGTACATTGTCAGTTGCATGGAACTCTTATAGCTGACAGGGTTGGTTCTTAAGTGATTTGCTTACAGCACTGATTACGTTGTGGTGGTTGACATGGAAGGTTGATCAAGTGAAGCGCCCAGGAAGACGTGCATGAGAGAGGAGCGGCTATGTAAAGTGTTGGTTTTCAAATCTTCATATTGTTAAGGAGACATCGTAGATCTGCACCAGGGAGGCTCGCTTGCAGGCCATGTTAGCAGCCCAAGTCCTACTGCATGCGAAATAAATATAAACTGTTTGGGCATTGTATTTCCACTGGTCTTAAAGGAAGTCCCGGAGGGCAGCACAAACATCATCGCCGCCTTCCCATTAAAATCAGCCAAACACATCACTCGAAAATGGTATTTGTTCGACAAGGTGCTTGTTGCAATGACAATTCAACATTTCGCGGCCTTCTGATGGTGCATTAGACAGTGAGGGGCATGGCTCTCACCTGGAACAGCCCAGACCAATCAGGAGAAGCAGTTGTGTGCGATGCCATGCGCTCTACAATAGGATTGGCTGAGGAGTTGGTGCCACCGCTTGTCGCATATTGCGACGACTGATCTTTAGTACGTGTAAATATTAGTAGAGATGAAATGAATTAAAGCAATTTGGGATCCTCAATCGTATTTGCTTTTGATACGCGAAAGTAAGCCGTCGGAAGTTAAAGGGCTCCCAGGAAAAGTGTAACTAAGGAGTTGCCGCAAATCAACCAAGTGAGATCCAGTTATCCATTTGAAAACCTGTTTTTGGTCAAAGTAAGAATTATTTTCCGCAAACTAATGCTAACCAGTGTAAATCAAATAATCAACCGTTTAGTGCGAAGTCAATTAAGGATCGTTGTCAGTAGCCCTTTTCAAGTTTATTGCTGCCACTAGCGCA
>NW_020170506.1:76447-100419 GCF_000524195.1 Echinococcus granulosus
TTATATAAACCAACGTGTTGCGGAACACCAGTGTCTCCATCTTCAATGGTCCAACTTTTAATCACATGGCGAATTTATATCCACGAAAGTTCTTGCATTGGTCATACACACGCAACTTCTAACAAATCCACATTGACACCCATTACAGCTCTACTTCGAGCCATGCACAAATATAATGGCATTTTGGAGATTGTCAAAGCTGACAAAGCCTAAAAATATGGGCAGACACAGTTAAATGCAGCATGAGCCGACTCAGTGACGAGCCAAAGCATTTGCCTGCCCTCGAGACTGTCAACACAGGTATCATCGCCGACAATTGATCAAAACCACGAATAAAAAAGGTGCGGATGTCATTTGGTAAAACGGTATTTGACCCTAGAGCAGACGAACTAATATTAAGTGTCCCATCAGGCCTGTTCCCCTGCTTTGGCGGATTACTTTCAGTAGAAGGAAAGGATGTAACAGTTGAAGGTGACACGTCGTTCTATGTCATTGCAGGCCAAGGAACTCAAATATTGAAACACCCCATGTACCCAGAATTGCCGTGAGACAAGTCAACGTACATTCCATACCAGTGCACCAATTTGTTTGGTAAGATTGTCTCGCCTTATCCACTGGTTCAGATACCTCCAAGCCCGAGTTCTTTTCATGCACTAATACATATAGGCGAGTTTACATCACACGACCAGACGTCTCCTTTTAATCAGGTGTAGCGTTGCCTAAAAACAGTCCATAGGTCAGTCATGACTAGGGAGTAGGTCGCAGGATCCAGATGAGGTGCATTCTACCAGGAAATGGAGAACCGGTAAAGTGTGGCACTAACTGGCTCCTTACGTTCGGAAGCGTCAGCCTGAATGGCCAAAACCATTTATGACGAAATTTTGGGGTAATATAGTGATTTGTCACCGATTCTCCTTCTAAATTTCCAGCAATTCATTTTTTAAATTAGTTGCTACTCTTGATTTAGAAATGTAGGTGTCCTCCAACAACCACATTATACATGACTTTCGCCCCCTCATACAGCTTCACTCTCAATATCTTTATCCGGCTTGCCTGGCCATTGACACGGCAGAAGAACTCACGGAAGAAGTGAAACTCACCTCGCCGAGGTGATTGTGCTGACGTGCGACTCGCTCCGAGACATCTGCCCTGAAGAGGTGTGAGCAATGGACTTCAATTGCAGCTGCAGTTTGGCGAATGTGGCATGGATATGGTAGAGATCGCCTCCACATCCCTTTTCAAATCGACACAATCGCCCTAGCGCTTGCCAATTCTTGTAGAATGATACTGCTTTGCACAAGGACTTAAGTAGTGCTAGCACAAGTAAGAGTGCTACTAAACACTTTAGAATCATCTTTATGTGCATTTTGCAATTTACAGAAGAATGAAGGAAAAAGAACTATCAAACTGCAGGATGAGTACAAGTGCCAACATACTTAATGTTGCGATGTACAAGGGAATATGTTTAACCGATGCCAAAATTAGCAGTTGTCTTTAAAAGCCGAGCGCAAAAAAACGTTGCAATGTGTTGTGCTGTGAAAACGACATTTGATTCCATTGAAGGTAACATGGAAAATGAATGGTTTCGAATAGGCCTAACCGACACACCAGGAGAAGGCAAAACGGATTTTTCAGTACATCCAACCTACTGCCGCAGCTTCAGTGCTCTTAGTGAATGTGCACACTAATCATTCACTGGAAAACTTCACTTGCACCAAGGCAGCATCAAAAGAGATCTGCCAAGTAACGAGACGCCTTCTCTACATTAGTGTGGATTCCTCAATGTGTGTGATCTACAGCTCGTGGGGTGAGAAGCAAGGAGTGGATATTCGGAAGCGTGTCGCCATTACATCACATTAGTAGATGCGCAACGGCCAGTATTTGGTTAAGGAAGTGGAGGGTGTATTAAGCTATGCCCGTCAAATGGTCCATTTATATCTCCCACAACTACGCATGAGGTATAAGTAGTAGTAAAGTTTTCACACATCATTAATTGGGTCACCCAGGGCTTGTGCCTGAGCCTCCGGTAATCGTTTCATCGGTGGTGATGAGCAGGAGTGGCTTTAACCTAGTTGGGTGCATGATTGAGCGCCTTCAGAAGCAGAGTGAGGTAATGGTACTGTCGGAATGGATTGTATTCGTGCAATCCTCCAAAATGCTCTTTTTTTCAAAGTCTTTGCCTGTTTCATTATGGTGCTTCTCATTATGGTCCTAGCTGTGTCAATTACAATAAGCATTGTGTCATAGCTTCAAAGTGAATGCCAAGGAATGGGATATGCACATTGAAACAGTCCCATTAGCAGTCGTTGAGTTTACTTCTTGTGAGGAACACACTCCTTCAAGAGAAAGATCCTTTCTTGCTGAATACCTCTTTTGACGGGCAAGAGGACGATCAAAACATGCATGGCTGCGTTGACCCTGAGGTACCCTTATGCTATCCGTGCATCACTCAATCAGATGATGATATGAAGTTGGTAATCAAGATCAACACTGATGTCGAATGTTATTAATAGCTGGATGGATGTATGGTGAGGCAAGGGGTACGTTCAACGTCGGGCAACACATGGATACAAATTCCTCATGAAGCTAGGGAAAGATGATAATGGTTGCTCCACAACCAGTCAGTATGGTGAAATATCCTACTTCGTCCATGTAGATACGGAATCCCCATAACCTATCACCAAAATTCATGATGACGAGTCCTGAAGGTGGGCACCCAAGTTAGTGGCCCATTTGTCATTTGTCCATAGAATGGGAAACCAATATAAGCGTCAGTCTGAATAGGTTGAGAAGCATATATCTAAAACATTTTGCTTGATGGTATCCAGACGACAGTTTTAGACGGTGCGAGCTACAGCAGAACGTTGCGATAAGGCACATTGTCGAACAATATGAGGTGATCATTTAAAAAAACATTGAGTGAAGTGATTGCTGTCATGTCACCTAGAAACTGTGCAGATATGAATGAGTGAATAGAGGAATGCAATGCGGTGAATGTGGATGAGTGAATGAATAGCGAATCTGGTGTATCGAGGCTTTAATAAAGGCTGGTGTGTTTAGCCACCAAGTAGCAAACCAAGTAAAAATTCATCACGGGTCAAGCCGAAAGGACTTCAAAATTGTACGTGCTGTGTGCAAATATGTACTTCTCACATATTTCCATGCTTACTATCCCACGTTCAGTTGCGGCTTTGCTGTCCTAAATTTTGTGTTCGGTGAAATGTAGATAGTCCCTTCCATGTGCTGGATTCGAAGTCGGATGCTGACACATTGTCGGGACAAATGTCTGGGAGTGAGTTTCACGAGAGTACAATCATCGCTGCTAGGTGGTAGTCACTTCTTCCCTGAGGTTTAATGTGGTGCATTAGATATGGATGCTTAAATAGCCGTTCTGCTATACCCTACACGGACGCGAATAGTTGGTCTTCGAGGATGGCACAACTGTTGTGTCATCAAATACGGCTGTCGGAGACGCTTGGTTTTGGACACCCCTTCAAGCATCACTTTCCTGATTCAACACCACTACCCTCTCAATTTGTTTTGGAATTGTGCATGCAAGTGAAATGCACAAAATAAGCTCTAAAGATGGTTTCAGGATTTCCTGTATGGTGCTGTGGCTGTAGCTAATAGTCTTGCCATCGCTACTCTTACGCATCAGATCGGATTTGGCATTTGCTTTCTCCAGATATGAGACAATGCAGAGGCACTGATCGCCTTATGGAGTGTGAAAAGCCTTGCGGTTGAAATGCGAGGTGTGGTTGAATGGCCTCTGACATAATGGAAGAGGCCACTGGTATGCGAAATAAGCCATCACTCTTCCATTACAGGATTGCAATTTTATGGAAAAGACGTAAATTAGAGATGAATTTTGTAAAAGAACGACTGTTGAATGGATGGTTGGGTACGAGATAAAATGGCAGCATGAATCTCGAATCCATTGAAGGCGGATGGAGTAATCAGCAGGAAGTAGAAGAAGGCGCCCAAAGGAGACTGCTTTTCGGAGGAACAGGTGAGTGGAATTATAATAGCATGCATGAATTCCTATGTATATATCAGCATCCAGAATGGCATGATGATAAGAGGAAAAAGTGCTACTGACATAAATTAAGTAAAAGTGGCTGTTTTCTCCTTAGTACTTTATATTCAAACGGTCAAAAGTGCATATAATAAAGTATAATATGAATTTTGGAGCATATTCGTCAACTTGCGGAGTTGTTTTTATTTCACCTTTACAATCTGTGGTTGCTACCCATGTTACTGGTGCAACATTATTGTGGAAATTTTGTTTTGAATAGATGCAGAAAATTTTGCGTTTCCTCCACGCCTGCTCTGCTGCGCTTACACCTCATTCCGTGTCCTTCATTTATCTTCATTGGCATGGATTTGAGGCATCGTCAACGTGGCATCAAATGAAGTGGTGTCACCGGTCTCCCAATTTCCCAGCCACCAAAACATGCACTGTGGACTTTTAAGGGAACCAGTGAGAGCCATGCAATTGCGATATTTGCTCTATACCTGCGCTTAATCGAGTACAAGAAGCTAAGAGTCTTCAAATAGCTCTGAGTAGACCCTCTTCGATAATGCTACCTACGCTGTTGTTCTGCCTTTCAGTGAGCCAGAAGAACGATTGGTAAAAAACATATGCACTGTCAAAATATTTCTGAATAAATTACTAGATTCGCCAAGTAGAATTCGACGCACTGAAAAATCCTCCCCTACTGTGCAAACTGTAGCTATGAATTGGCTGTAATGAAGTGATGAGATACTGTTTCGTTAATATCCTTGACTGCGTAGACGCTTCAAATTTCAGTTCTGCAAAAGTCTATTGTTGAATAGCCAACGGGGTCCCTTACCATTCTAGTTAGCGCTTGTCCCTTCATGCACACTTTATAAATTTTCTGAGGGTCCTCTCGTGTTACCGTCTAACACCATGGCATTTTCTGTCCCAACTTTAAAATGCCAAATGCTCAGATTCCATGACCTTGTGAAATTCTAATTGTACCTTCCATAACCATCTTAACGATAAACAGAAGCTCACATGGATTGCCTCTACGTAAAATTGACCCTTGTATTCAACCCCGCCACCACGGATTGAACCATTAACTTTGCACCCAGGCAGTCAGTCACTCCATATTTTCACATGCAAACGTGGATTCCATTTAAAGTCCTTACCTAACTTCTTCGGCTAAGCTAAAATATTTTGCTTTAATTAATATTTATTGCTAAAACCAGCAGTTGTATCAGCGCTATTCCTCCACCAACGTGTTCACCAACCAAAGTCCAATTAGGCTCTTGCTTCTTCAATTTCTGTTGCTTTTACTGTAGCAGAAACATGGTGATATCTTGTGCATTTTGGGTGGTGCCTTCTAGTGTTCTAATTTGTCTCTTAAGCCAAACATATTAGCATTTAGAAGCGAGGGCTGCTGACGCAAGCACACTAGATGCGTGACTCTGTTCAGCTTTACAAGTCGCGATTCATCTCATACTCACACCTACCTTTCATCAGCCCTTGAGTGGCTCCAATTCAGTTGGGTGTGACTAAGGCACCCTCGAGAAAAATGGGCGGCAAATGTGTTTTGGGAACGCATTCTATCACCGCAAGCCTCCAAGCCATTTTTTTTCGTTGTCTTCGACTTTCTGCTTACGTTGCTTGGCATTGAGCTCGCAGTTGTGCCGATCACATAGGGCGTGGTAACAAGCAGTCGAAGTGAAGGAAAAGCACTTCAACAAGCACATAGAAACGACTTCATCAACAATTTTTTGAAGGTGCAGCCTAATAACGACTCTCATCTCCTAATAAATGACTACATTCTAGCATGAGCAACTTTCAAATGTAATGGGTAGCACTTTTTCTGTCGCTTTTCACCTAGCGATTTAAGTGACTAACTATTTGAACCAAAGTTTGGTGTTTGCCTCTGTGTGTGTATTTCTAGGTTGCTTCTTTAAGGGAAAAAAGATGAAAGGGGATAGGAGGTGTAGGAGAGGGTTGAGAAGAAGAAAAAAGGCAAAAAGACAAGAGTTAAAAAGAGAAGCTGTGCGACGACCATAGTGGTGGAGTGCCTTTACAAGGCCGCATCGTATGGGATGGAAGAGAGGTGAAACTCTCATGAGGGTGCGCCTATCACGAAGGAAATGTGCGCTGATTGCAGCCCATTTGGCACGGCGTCGCGAATTCACACGCACATGCGAGGCAGGCGTGAATGTCTTCGACAATTCTTTCAGTGAGCGGTGGAATCCTTTACGCTTGACGGCACGCTGTAGATGTGACAATTATTGTATTTGCGAAATGAGGTTACCGTTTAGGAGAAAAGTTACTTGGTAAAAATGACATGTTGAAATACAACATTTTGTCAGTAAGTGGTGTGAATTAAGTAGTGGGACGACTTGAAATATAGAGGAAGGAGGGATGGAAGCATGAATCCAGGAGGGTGACCCTAACCCTAACCATCTTGGTGGCAGACGTAGGGAAAAAATGAACGTTTACTGACAGTCTAATATCAGGGTAAAATAGAAGCCTGGTATCGCCCTTAGTTGAGTGCCAACCGTACGTCTCTCACACCACAGCACCAGAGTAACTGTGGTTCCACTCGCCAGAATCAACATCCTTTCCACTTCTACTTACTCGTCACACAGCCCAAGATAAATTCGAGATAATCCACCAACTTGACATAAACCCCGACCCTAAAACCATTGTAAGGGAACCAAACGAGGGCTGAGCTGCTAAGTAACCGCACGAAATTCCTGAATTGGGTACCACCTTATTGCTCGAGGTTTCATTGCACAAAGGTAAAATACTGAAGTAGACATCTACAATTACTGCACAGGTAATGCTCAGGCGAAAAGGGCAAATCGCACTCTGACAGGAATACTATAGGCCTTCACAAGGGATGCACAACCGGAAGATTGGCATCGAAGGCTGGGACGAGTCCTCCTCGAGTGCAACACTACGGTCCATACATCAACCAGCGAATCACCATTCTAGATGCTCAAGGTGCATGAAATGAGACCACCTTTCGATATTTTTTTTCCAACAAGAATGGAGCCAGTCGGCAATGTCCCAGGATGTGGACTGTAGCTGTAGTGCAGTAGTGCTAGTAGTAGTGTAGTGTAGTGCTTGCACAGAACATATCTATTAGTCACTAAGTAGGGTTAGGGGTTAGGTGCTGGCGTTGGTGCAACAAGTTTAGCGTGGCCCTCACCTGGGCCTAATTTGAGCACTTGTGCTCGGACTGCTTCACTCCGACAATGGATACTGTAAAGACGACGTAGCTCGATGCGTCGGCATTTATTTCGATCCTCCTGAGCTTTGAAGGAGATCTATATTTATCCGGCATAGGAAGATGAGGAGAATAGATGTAATAAATTAAAAGCAATGCCGTCAAATCCCTTAGGTGCTATAAAACGATGGGTCTAACTGAACAATTGAATAAACTGAGGGCATTACGGCCTATGAAGGAGGCCGAGACTGCACCGCATTACTTTTCACCGATACAGTCTTGATTAAGCACCTATGGCAATTCGAGTATTCTACTGTTATTTCAACTGAACTCATTGCTTTAAGGGTGTCGATGCTCACCATTCACTCGCACTGAGACTGTGTTGAGAGATTTGTGAAGTAAAGAAGCGTCTTCTTTATGTTAGCACCAGTTCTTCAATGTATGCGATGTTCGTCTGTGGATGTGGAAGGAGGTGAAGCAGAAATGCTGATTGAATTTGTACCTAGTTAAGGCAGAGGCGAATGCATCGAGCTACGTTCAGTTTCCCTGCATATTGCATGTAGAAGCACTAATGAAGGACTGATGTCTGTCACATAGTCCATCTACATCGACAGCAACTGCACATAAGGTATTGGCAGTAGCGATGTTTCTACCAGCCATCAAATGGATCCACTTCATGCCTGTGACTGAGCCTCCGGTATTCGCCTCATTGATGGTGACGAGCAGGAGTGGCTCCACCCTAGTTGGGTGTATCAAAGGGTGCCTTCAAAAGCAGAGTGTGGCAATTGTGCTATTGGAATGCGCGGCTCTCCAAATCATATTTTCTTTGATGTTCTGGCCTGTTTGATTGTGGCGCCTCTCATTGTGCTCTCAGCTGTACCAATCACTTAAGGCCTTGTGGCAAGGAGTCGAAGTGAGTAATAATGCAGCATGCAAATGGATGCGATCTAACAGCCAGGTTATAAGGCATTTTCGTATGAGGAATACAAAGTAGGACAGGTTTTGTGCCTAAAAATGAATGAACGAATGACAATGATTCTGTTCCTTGTACCCAATTGATAAAGAATGCCACTATCTACGCTAGTTTTACCCCTAATTCTTAAAGTCATTTTCAGCAAAACGCTCATCCCGTGGCTCGCATCCAGTCAGGCTTGCTGGGTGGATAGCTGTCCAGTTCAGACACGATGACAAATTTGCAATGAAGGAGCGTGCGGATATGTTTAGGGTTGTACGGCACAACAACTACCACAGGCTACTAAACAAGCACCCTCGCATTGAGGTCGGCGGCATCATTTTCCCAAAAGTAGGTGAGGCTTCCTTTCGTCCATCCTCTTATTTCTTAATCGACTTTCATCCATTCTCGCATACCCTAAGCAAAGCAGAAAGCCATCTGTGCAAATTCCCCTTACACTGTGGTTGACGTGTTAAGATGTTGAGTGAATTGAGGGAACTGCATGAGTAGTGTGAAGATAAGTGAGACATAATGGGGGATTTCGACTTTGGAAATGAACAGACGAAAAGTCGTGAATTAAAGGGGGATTTTATTACCTTACCTGACCGACTTCAGCTGAGCCGAAATTTGCGGGGACCAAAGAGACAACATTGTTAAAGATATAACCAAACGCTTATCTTACCACTGTTTTTCAGCCAATTCTTAACAGCATTTTGCACAGCAGAATGAGAATTCTTTATGTGGCCCTAATTCAGTTCTGGGAATCAATTAAAGCACACGGAAATATTTTGGCAGTACATTTAAAATTTATTAGTTAACTTTTAGCGCAATCAAAAGCAGGCCAAGTGTAGGTAGCATTATTGAGGAGGGTCTACTCAGTACCATTTGAGGTCTCTCAGTTTCTTGTACTTGATCAAGTGCAAATGCAGAACAAATACCACAACTGTAAAATACACAGCCATCACAGGTTTTGTTAAATGCCTACTGTACATATTTCCCTAACTGGGCAACCGGGAGACTGGTGACGCCACTTCTTTCGATGCCACACCGACGATGCCTTAAATCCAAGACAATGAACATAAATGAAGTAAGTGGAACAAAAAAAAGCACAGAGGGCAAGTAGGTGAACTAGAGGGGGTGGAAACGCAGTAGAAATTCCTACATTAATACAAAACGAAATCATGTAATACCGGTGCATCAGTAAAATGGATTACTTCTACACATCCTAAAAGTGGAAGGAAAAATCTTTACGGGGCAATAAATATGCTCTGAATTTCATTAAATATTTTCTTTCATGTCATTTTAGCTGTTGGAAAAATAAGTATGAAGAGAGTACAGTTACAAACTGGTTTGTGAGGATTTTCATGGAAAAGTGGTAACAAAATATCCCACAACAGTCAAGTCTTTCTGAATGCTCCTATACATGTAAGGGCACGTAGTTGCACGCCTATTATTTTAAATCCACCCATCTCTTCATTCAGCCCTTCCGATCTGCTTCTAGGCAATCAAATTAACGAACGGGCTTTATGAATTCCAGACAATGCATTTTGGACACCGCAATGCAGGGACCACTGTCCAACACCTAATGCGAACTGCGCCAGTCAGATGGTCTACAAGTTACCGCATAAGATGCCTAGACAGCACTCCCGTCGTAGGAGGGACATTGGGAAGGGTAACATCATTTCACTCCATGTGGTTGGCTTTGCACTTTGATTCCTTACTGCCAAATGAGGAATTTGGATGAAGAGAAGAAGAAAACTGGCAGCTGCTACCCGACATCTCCCTCGAAAATATTCCAATTGAATTATTCCAACAGCCAGCTCGTACTGAATTCAGCCATTGGTGAGGTAGTCTTTCCAAATACGACTTCTCTCAATGGAGGAAGCAAACAATTTCACTTTACATCTGATGCGTAATGGCAGCGGTAGGGCAGGGCAGTCAGCGGTAGCAGGAAAACTGTAATGCAAGTTCCTAAAACGTTCTTAGAAAGTATTTATGCACTTCATCTGCATAAGCATATCAGACATGCTACTTTTAAAGAAAACAATGAGTCAAGTCGAGAAATTATTGCATGATGAGGTCTCTAAAACCATGTGTCTACTCACTTGGACCCATTCAAATGCACCCATTTGCATTTTCGATGACTCTACAAATTAACACGCCACTTGGACCATCCTCGAGGACCAGCCATTCTAACAATCAATTAGCGGAGAGGTCCTTCACTTCCCTTTCAGTGCACCACATTCGTCCCACCAGTTACCAGTCCATGTAGAATTTGACTACTTTGCACAACGACTTAAGCGATGTTTACACGAGTACGCAAGCTGCCGCACTAGTTGAAAAGCTCTTTTGTCACATTTTGCTATTTGCCGAAGAATAAATAAGGTCGAATCATACTGGCCAAACCACAGGATTGGGCTGAAGGGAGCTTCCAGTGCACGCAAAACTTTATGCATCAGCCTTGTTCTTGGTGAGCCTACCCACTACCGATCAGTTTGCAGGGACAATTCACTTGCATGAAGACACTGCCAATCAGGTGGAAATGTGGAACAAATGCCAAAATTAGGAGCAATTCTATAGCTTACGATGCGTCAAATTTCATCTGCGAGTATGCCGAGGTTCATGGCCGACTCACACGGTCCTACGCATGATGACACCTTGGATTACTTTGATTTATTATTGGCACAGAACTTTGGTTTTTGGAGAGTCAAACATTGCAGTATGCAATTCCCCATGTGCCATCTACATTCACACGCTCATTGACAAAACTGCCGAATGCCCCTTATATAGGGAAACGGAATACTAGCAATCACTTCTTACCTTCGTTTGTTCACTTGCCTCTGCTTCGTACGCATGCATGCAAGCACTTGGAACTCTACGGTGAGTTTCAACATGAATAAGTGTCTTTGCGTCGTCCACTGCCCTACACCCACTCTGGTAAATCATTCGCCTCTTATAAACTGATATTCTTTCTGTCCACCTATTCCATTATAACTAAAACAAGGCAGTGTCTGCGACAGGCCGCATTCTCCTCTCCTCGCCCCCAATGAGCATGAATGGAAGAAACGGAATAAATGCCTTTTGACATGGAGTGACCCACTCCGTAGGCTTTGCCAAAGCCTATTACGGCATTATCTACCACGTTCAGAAAGAACCATAAAGTGTAATGTGGTCGTTGGCGTGCTCTTTACAATCTGCGTTTTCTGATGCAAAGTCATAAATGCAAGAAGGATTGCGCTGTGGTGGTTGGGGATGGGTAAATGGATGGCAATGCGGGTTCACGAAGTCTAAAATGAATTTTATTGCACATAAATTGTAAAATACAAAATGTGTTACAATTCACAAAGGGATGAGTTTAGGGGTAAGCAAGCACTTCTAGAATTGTATAATACGGTGCAGTGAAGGGTAGAATGAAGGAAGGATGATTCAAAGAGCAAATCTCTCCATATTGCTTTTCATTGCTTTATGCTCATAAATCGAGTTTCCTCGTTGTCACAATAAGTTTGCTCACGTTCTCAAACTGTTTGCGCATTTGTTCGTAATCCTCCTTTGTGGCCTGCTTCTCCGTGTCCGTCCACTTTATCGCCTTCTCACACATCGCAAGTATATCTTGTCGATACGCCTCCGGTGTCGTCTGCTTTATCTCCTCACTCTCCAATTTCTTTTTTATGCTGTAGATATGGTCCACTAACAAATTCTTGGCTGCCATCCTGCTCCTCTCCTTCTCGTCTTTCTGCCTGAACTTCTTAGCATCAGCCAGCATTCGCTCTACCTCCTCGTCCGATAGGCGACCCTTGTAGTTGGTGATGGTGATGCTGTTCTGCTTTCCTGTCGACACTTCCATTGCCGACACATGCAGAATGCCATTTTCGTCAATTTTAAAGACCACCTTAACCTTAGTCTCCCCACGCGGTGCCAGAGGGAGACCTGACAGACGAAACTAACCCAACAAGTTGTTCCCACTCGCCATCGCGCGCTCACCCTCATATACCTTGACCGACGCAGTCTCTTGATTGTCTTCAACAGTGTAGTAAAAAGCTACCTGGTTTGTGGGAATTCGTGTGTTACGCTTTATCACCGTCGACATCACACCACCCCTTATCTCCACGCCCAGTGAGAGTGGCGTCACTTCCAGCAACATCAAATCCTCCGTCACTTGCGAAATGGTACCAGTTAGAATGGCCGCCAGCAACGTTGCACCGTACGCCACTGCCTCGTCTGGGTTGATGGACCTTTTTACTTCCCTACCATCAAAGAAGTCCTGCAACATCTTCTGAACCTTCGGAATGCGCGTCGATCCACCCACCAACACTATATCGTGGATGTCTGCCTTGTCCAACTTCGCATCACTCAATGTTGACTTTACCGCCTCCATCGTCCGATTGAAGAGGTCCGAGAACATCTGCTCAAATCGGGCCCGTGTGAGAGTCACAGTGGAATCGATGCCCTCAAACAACGCGGCAACTTCTATATCCGTGTGATCAGCTTCGCTTAACTCTCGCTTTGCCTTCTCACATGCCTCTCTCAGACGACTAACAGAATTCTTGTTAGTGGTTGGGTCCTTCCCTTGGTGCTTTTGCTTAAACACCTCCACACAGTGATCCACCAGTAGAGAATTGATGTCCTCACCTCCCAGGTGCGTGTCACCACCAACCGCCTTCACATCAAATTTCCCTTTCTCCGTGGACATGACGGACACGTCGAAGGTGCCACCACCCCAATCGAAGATGAGCACATTACGTTGCCTGTCGCTTCTCTTGTCCATACCGTATGCAATTGCAGCTGAGGTCGGCTCATTGATGAGCCGCAGCACTTTTAAACCAGCCAATTTTGCTGCGTCTATTGTTGCCTGTCGCTGACTGATGTTAAAGTAGGCAGGCACAGTGATTACCACACGTTTGATCTTCTTGTTCAGGTACGTCTCAGCCGTCTGCTTCATCTTCGACAGCACCATGGATGAGATCTCCTCCGTGACGAATCGCTTTGTTTCACCACAGTGCTGTACTTCGATCTTTGGTATCGCACCGCACTTTACAACCTTGAAGGGCCAGTGCTTCATGTCGCCCTGCACCGCCTTGTCGTCGAAACTGCGTCCAATTAGGCGCTTCACATTGAACACTGTATTGGTAGGGTTCATAACAGCGTAATTCTTCGCGGCTTCACCGATGAGGCGTTTTTTATCTATGAAGGCCACACAACTCGGCGTTAAACGAATGCCCTGATCGTTGGCTATGATATCCACCCTGCCACATTGGAACACACCGACACAGGAGAAGGCTGTTCCCAAGTCAATGCCAATAGCAGGGTGTGTTGTGCACAAATGCTAACGCACTGTGTCTAATAATGGTGATCACCACAACTGCTGCAACCCTTTATATCGACTGCAGTTTACCTTCCAACAACATAATTGCTGAGCAACATTTTCGAGGGTGCCTCTGTCACACCCGAATTGATTGGAGTCACTTAAAGGCAGATGATTCGCCTCTTGATTGGTCAAACAGACCCACTCATCTGAAATCCTTACGCCAGCAATCACCGCCGTCAAAGTGGAGCATATTGGAAACACCACACAAAATTCACAAGACATCACAATGGGACAGCAGAATGGTCCCATGCGTTCAAAAGGTAGCACGTTTTTTCTTTAAGTATTTTTATTTATACCTATAATTTTAACACTGAGGAAATTTGCCTTTTAGTATAATGCTAAACACTAATGATTCCGCAGGTAATGGATAAAAGTGATTTGTAAAGAAATGATTGCCTAGTTCTTTGAAATCCAGTGCATTTAGTTACTGAGTCTTCCAAGATCGGGTTTGCTTTCCGCTGCCACCAATGTAGCGTCCCGAGACTCCCTGAAGACGAAAGAAGACACAATACTCGGGCAGAATATATACATTCAGCACAGAGAAGGTGTCTGGGCTATTAGCATGGCCCAAAAGGCCAGCCCGCCCAGCGAGGTACAAGGGGGCTAGTTCGAAGTACAAAAGTGGCGCCTCACCAGAACCAAGGGATAAACCACTATCGTATTACACTAGTATGGTTTATTGCCGAGTCATTATTGACTTAAGGCACTGCACTAGTTCACCATTATATACTGTGAAAAGTGCTCTAGTTACGAAAACCAAGATTAATATTATACTAGTAAAATTCAACAAACAAAGTGAGGATTTTTTCCATAAAATTTACGTCTTGGCTATTTTGCTAAAGAACTAAATGCTTGTTAGTATAGACCTTCTCGTAGGCAGTCACTTTTTAGAAAGAAAAATTGTGTAACAATTTTATGCATTTTTCGAGTTCAAATTTTGTAATTTAAGGAGGTTTTGTCTTGTTTTAATTTGTCAGGGATCGCACGCTCTGCTTCTCCCGCCGAGGGACGGTTCACCTGGGCTGCTCGCGGAGGGGTTGCTTCACGGTTTATGGTAAGTGGGATTGCTGCTAACTTTTTTCACACCTTTGATTTTTTTGAACGTTGAATTAGAGTTTGTTCTTCTCCTCTCAAATCAAGTTCTGACCTGCAAGTAGCATGTCGATATTTTGAGTCAACGTGTGTATACGGTGTCATTGCTATATTTATCTACTTGTAACTTGTACATGCCTAACCGGTTTGACTTGTGAGATATGGTTAGAAGTTCTTGTTCATTTTTTGGTCCTTCCCAGACATATGTGTATTCTGTCTTTTCTTTAGTTCCCCTAGCAGAAGGTTACTTCTCGCGTACTGTGGCATTGCTGCTGTCTAAGTAGGTTTCAAGCTGAGGTCAGATCTTGATATTTGTAGGTTCTATTTAATGTACTTATCCACATATTCTAGTGAATGGTCTTGAGGAGAAGTGAAAGTAGCCTCAGTTGGCTCAAGCCTACTTATGCAGGTTGTGCTCTTCATCTTTGTGCTTTTATCGCCACCTTGTTGTATCATTGGGCGCTTTACTTTTTGAGTTGTGCATTTACATTAAGTTGCATAAAATTATCCATGACGATTACTTGCATCAAAAAGGGGATATTAGTGTGGTATAAGCAAATATCTTAGGCGATATTTGTGGGAATTGTTTTCCATTCTTAAGTATTAACTAGTAGACCCTACAGCATTGCAGGAATAGTAGTGCTTGAATGTGGTTTCAGTGGACTTTCCACTTACCCTAGTAGCGTCATTAATACTTGGTTTTTTATTCATCCCTTAAGTTTGATGCGCGATGTACGAAGGGAGAAGGGTGAATGTCGATCCATTTGGAGTCCCAGCCGCCACTGCCATTGCTGTCGTAGCAGACATTGCAGTGGCGAAGGTTGTTGTTGCGGACGATCGTAGTGAGTTTTCCTCACCTTACAGTGATTTTCATCATCACATTGCTTCGTTTTCCATTAGAATATGCTATCCTGTCACTTAAACGTTCACTCCGCAGTGATTTTTTTATTTGTGCCGAATTTTCACACTCTTAAACAGTATAGTTTACTTATGCTGCGGATTTGCTTAACCACGCAATTGGCTGAGATTGTGAACGCCCATCTAGGTAAGCAGTGATGCACGCCCAGCCTTCATATCTAACCCTCTGTGCCACAGGTTTGCCTGTTTTGAGGAGAGGAAATTTGGAAGTTCCCGAACTCGATTAAGACTTTTTTACTTCTTCACACGTTAATAAACCTGGGCTGATTTGTTGGCAAGTTTCTGCTTCCATATTTGTTGAACGGGCTTGAAATTTGCGTGATTTGGTTTTGTCTCTTCAATCATTTCCTAACACAATCACTGTCGGATTTTCAGCGAAGTGTCGACGACTACTATTCGGGAGTTGTATTGTTCTCCCCGGTCCATGGTCAACGTACATTACTTTTTACTGATTTTGAGTAGCCTTTCTTTAGGTGCGACAACTTGACGCTGTCATTTGCCATATTAAAATTTAGGACCCGTGCCACATATGTGACACCGGGAGGAAGAGGTCCAGCCTACAGCTTTTGTTGTGTAATCTACGTTCGGTTTTGTTGTTTCATGAAATTCATGAAGCCTATTGAATTTATCTACAAATGTCCAGTTCCTACCACCCAGAAAGGTGTTTTTCATCTGACCAGTTAGTTACTTTCCGTAACGTTCTGTGCGACACCAATGATTAGGTTATTTCTTGAACAACAGCATGAGGTATGTGAATGCTACAGCAACACTGAGTTGATGCATAGATTGCTTTCCCAGCCTCAATAGGGAGCGAAATCAAATTGTTTTTAGTGTGTTTGACTGCAGAGATGTGGTTGGATGATTTGTGTGAGATTCTGCATTGAGGAATTTTCTAAAATCTGCTGCATGTACTCTCTATCCTTGACAAATAAGTGTTGACTTAGCATGAATTTAAAAGGGGACGTTGGTACCTTTCCTCAACCTTTCACCTTGAGAGCAATTAAATTTAGTGCATCATACATGTGTGGCATATGTTCTTTTGGTTCTGGATAGTTGGTAGCCCCTAGTATAGAGCTTTGCATAGATGCAAGATGTTTCTGGTCGGTAGTGTAAGGGTTGTGGTGGTGGATTGTCCTCTTCGATTTTGACAGCCCACGTGCTTGCTTCATGTGTGATGCTACTCCTGGAGGTTTTGGAGGACCTCGAAGTTGTTTCTTATCAGTTGGTAAAATGTTAGTGCTAGTAACTACTTCTTTGGAAAATCTCCAAAGCGTCAGCTTCATATCTATATTTATGCAAAAGTGTGTTAGATAGGCTCTTGGTTGTATGGATCAAGGCAGCAAATAGGTAATTTTTCGCTTACTTCATCCTCGAAACCGTTGTCAATTAATCTTGCCCCACATGAACGATGTTGTGTTGTCTGCGTAATGTGACCTGATTACCTTGTGGTGAGTGAAGCCATCATATGGATTTGCGTTGTTTACGGTGGGTGCTAAATACATCTACTCATGTGGTTTTAAGGGTTCCGGTCTGGGCGAATTTCTGTTATTAAGATGAGTAATAACTGTCGCCTCTGCTCCAACGTGCCATCTGTTGCCTGCAAATTATTTGTTTTACAACAGTCGTCACTGCTAATATATTAACTTGAGCTCCAATGAGGTGAGGGCAGTTTTATGTAAGTCATTTTGGAAATGTGACGTCTGGCAGAAATGTAGCAATACGATCCCGGTTTTATTGTCTGTCTATTGTTCGGCTCGTCTTGAATACCAATCGGGTGGGCGTCTATTATTTGAATCTATGGCAAGTCAAAGGAAAGATTGGTAATGATTTGAAGTCTCCAGAATTGTTCTTTTATCTGCCAACGTCTTAAACAGGAGCTAGTCCATGTTTAGTGATCTACTTGACTAAATTTGGTTATTGGAAGTGTGAATGTTTACTTTTCCACATGTTGATGATGTGTGAGATGCAATGTAGGTCCTTTGTTTGCCTTAACTTCAGTGCTTTGTACTTGTTTCCAGTTTGATTGTGTGCTCCATAACGTATCTTGTCTCATGGAGGTAGGGTGTCTTGAGAGAATGGTTGTACCTCTTTTGCATAAATTGTAGGTCTTTAGGCCGTTTGAGCTATGCGTGGGGTGTGTCGTGAATTAGCTCCCCGTCCACTTGCTTCTGCTGTCCTCCACTGCGAACTACTTATTTGGGTTCTTAGCCCCTGGTACCGATTATTCACTTGTAGGTTAATAGATAAGTTAGCTAGTCTTTTTCTTTAGTGCATTCGTCGGATGTTTGCATACAAAGTGGTCCACTTGACCTCACTAGGGGTACCTACATGAGTGACCGGTGTGGATGTCGACCAATGCGAATGTAATATAAGATGTGCTGCCTCCTGCTATAGTAACCAGTATTAGCAACAATGATGCCATGAGTAAGTGGTGGGGCCTCATTTTGTACTGTGTACATGAAATCTCCATGAATTCAACTGATGCTGCTAATCAAGATGGCAGGTAACGACGGCATCAAATCCGATTCCGTGAATGTCTACTGCAAGCGTAGCACGGCAATGGGAGACGTAACCTTGCACCAGCGCGTCATTTAAAAAATTTCATCGTCATGATGACGATCACTAAAGGCAAACCGTTATTGGCGATTGTGGGAGTGGTGGTTTTTTACCCTACAGGAGGCACATTTATGCATGTGAGCATACAGTTTACGAGATCGAGGTGCAAACTAACCTTTGGTGGAGCTGCGCATGAGACACCATCTTATGTGCGAAGGGTTAGCATAGTGCATTCACTTTTGGATGCGAGAATTCTTGATTTGTGAAAAGCTACCACAGATGTTGCATTGGAATGGTGCAGGCGCACTGACAGGTCTTCTCGTATTTCAGGCTTCTAGGTGGGAGGATACGTGGCTGGGTGTAGAAAGGGGGAAGATTTTATTTTCCACCTCTTGTTACACTTAATTGCCTACTTCCAGCGTTGTTCCCTTGGCACGATTTTGTTACCTGAGCTTGTGCGTCACATATACGTAAAGTCTTCGTTTGGGAAGAAGTAAAGTAGGTCGAATGGGAGGAAATGCGCCAATGGTCATTGCACGTCGTAACAGTAGAACAGAGTGGTTGATGACTGGTTTTTTTTTCTGTTATTGCAATCATTTGATGGTTGACGGAGGCCATGTGGATGAAACTATTGGGTTGATACTTTGTACGCAGTTGCAGTGACGGGGTACGATAATAGGATCTCTCTTCGGCACGTTTTTGGTGATATTGGGCGTTGGATTGTTGGTCTGCTTTTGTTGTCCCCCATGTGGTCGCAAGCAATCACCATCGGCAGTTGACGAGGTACACGGCATTCTGTCGCCACCGCTTTCACTACCGCCGAATTTAGCTACCGTGGGGGTCTACGTGCCCGTATGAAAGCCTTGATTGTCGTCTCCAGCGTTCAGTGTAGTCGCTTTTAATTTTTCTACAACAAATCGCAAGCCAGAATCGATGACGTGGTGAATTTGCGCCTTTGAACACTGTGTGGAGGTTATGGTACATTTTGTAGGCTTGAAGCACGAAGCACTGGAATGATCATTCTTTTTCTTCTGGCAGCGCAAGACTGCCTATATCACTCATCCTCTCCATTCTTGTTCACTAGCTCTCCCTTTTCAAGCTTTGATGATGTCTCGACAATTTTGTGTCACTATGTAATTTTTTTGGTTGGTACATTATAATTTTGTGTACATTTATTAACGTGTATTCAAAAGGCAAAGAAGTGTGTAAAGTTGAGTGGACTCGTGGGGAGAAATATGCATTTCCTTGTTGATCAGAGTGAACAGAGTATGTGAGCCGGTGACACTTGTTGGATGAGGTATTATCATCTGTGGTATCGGTGAGTGGAACATTCGGGTTCGAAACCCTTTGAACGCAGAGGAACTCTCTGGCATAAGTAAATGCAAGATCTGAAAGATGGTTATCATAGACGGCTCAATTAAGGCACCGGTTTGCGAGCAATCTGATAAGTGTTGCGATGGTGCTTTTGTGTTGCTGCAAGTGTGGTGGGAAGCCATGGTGGCGGCAACGTGTGAGGTATAGCGAAGTAGGGTAGTGCGGAGCGATGTCTTTCTCCCACTGGTGCTTGCATGTACCGTCACCTGGTCTCCTTCCCCTCTTACTTTATTTCGTTTATTCCCTTGTTTTCTGTGCGTGTGATTTTGCTGACCTTTAGTTCCGTCACGTTTGTTCGCCTCAACTCCGTCTACTATATCTGCTAAATACAAATGCTTTTGCTTTGGAGTTTTGTTATCCAATTGTCATTATTTTTATTATTTTCTTCATAATTCTAGCACATTAACGCCCTTTAAGCTTTGTTGTTTCTTCCCGCAATCCTTCCTTACTGCATTGCTTTTTGCGCAGGGTAAATCCTTGTCGACAAGTGCTCTGTGGGAGGTGGGAGCAACTATGTACAGTTTCGTTTCTTTCCTTTCTTCATTGCTAAAATAATGGGCTTTGGAATTTATGTTGCTTTCTTTGGGTGTATGTGCAATGCATTTCTCGTGTACGTCATGGCGACAATGGCTTGGATGGAGAGGAAGGGGAATGTGTGGGCTTTTTTTTTCACCCTACTAGTGCTTCATGTCTTGGAATTGTATCCTCTGGTATTGTTCTGCGTTACTTTCGCAAGACATTGTCTACTTATGGCAGTGCTGGATTAGTAAGGAGGAGGTCGTATAAAGTGGAACCTTGACGACAAATGGTGTGCGGGATTTAGAACAAGAGGATTGCTTCGTTCTTTTCTTTACCTGTTCAATTTCGGAACCGATGGGCATTAAAACCTTTGCTTCTTTACCGTAGGTCTTGTGTGAGACAGCTATTATGATGCTGTGTCGCTTTTCATATTGTGCAAATTTGGCAGGCTTTCTGTGAATTCTTTCCTACTTCTCCTGCTCAAACATTTGTATTTTCTTATTCGTCCACTCGCTTTTTCGCTTGGTAGAGCACAAGGCCCACGAATCGCACCTCCCTTCACGCCTTCTCTCGCATTGTGAGCAAGTACGCTAGAGTTAGTGCTTGGCCTCATCAGTGCCTTACGGAGCTGTCTTTGCCTCCGTGAAGTTGCCCTCGACTGTTTTGCTGTCCCCTTTCCGTTTGCTGCTTTTTTTCGAGGGTTTTGTAAATCCTCCTTTGTGAGGGCGCATTCCTAAATATCACCTGCGGCACTTTCCAGTCATTGCAGTTTTTTTAATTTGTCTGCCTAAGCATCTGGGAGCATAATCTTTTATTGCTTTGATTTGCTGGGAGGCATTACTTGTTAGGGCATTCAGGTTTAAATTCGTGCCATGTTTGGTTTTCACGCCTTTCATAAATTTATCAAAATCCTTGTTGGTAGAAAATCATTTTTTGCAGATAGGTAGATTTAAACACGAAAAGTTTTGCCTCGATTCGTTGGTAATTCCTATCATTCGTCTAAATTAATAAGTAGAATTTGGTTTCAAGAAAGTCCTTGCTAAATTTCTTTAACAGGAGAAACTGCTTTGCTGTAAAATCAATCGCATGCTAAACGTGCTTTGTAGGCACTGCCACCTTTCACCAAACCAACGTCTCGCAGTGGCTTAAGAATTGCCGTGATGTGTTGTAGCTGTATAAAAGTGGTGCTGGTGGCTTTGTTGAAATACCTTGCCTTCATCGTTTTTGCAGGTGTGTGCGCAGCCACACTTAACGTGGCGTTGAACTACAAGGAGCCAGAGACCGGTGCTGTCCACCCCATTCGTCAGCTAGTGGACTCTGTGGAGATAGACAGCGACCCTCTGTGGAATGAGTACCTGGCACACGGCACAGGTCAAATCAAGCAGCCTTACCTCGTCTGTATCAACTTACGATTCACTTCCTAGAGGTTGCAATGAGCGTGAACAAGATTTTATTTCTCAATGTCAACATGGTAAATACTACCGAAAATAAATTTGCCAAAATCAATCAATGTTGTCTTCACAATTATTGGAGGTGGATTCCACCTCGTTCAAGGATGCTCTGTTAGCAAATTCTCACGTACCCATATGGCGATGCACTCATTCCCCTGGATCTGTAAAACGACAGGAACTGTCGTTAGTTGCAATTGCGTAGATGTAATGACAGGTGGAGTTGTCTAATTTATTGGACAATAAAAGAACTTCTTGTAGTTTCTATCTGGTGGAACTGGTAGGAACCTGTAGAGCGCGTCCAAGTGCCCACTGAGTGTGTGTGCGTCGCTCACTGCTGAAGGCCCTGACATTAGGAAATGGCATTTAAGCCCAGTGGCTGTATTCCGGGTGTACGCACTTCGCAAAGTGGATTCAACTGCCATAAATTTTGCACCGCAGTGTTACACAGTAATGCCTCGATGAAACGACCTGAGCAGACGGTTGGGTTTTGACGGACCGGTGGTAAATATCCCGCAGTTAGGCAAAGGTAAGAATATAAAGGCACAGGGAGACGACTACTTACTACACTGCAATGTGTAGGCGCAACAGATTCGTTTTTACATCAGCATCGAATTTGTTGCACTCAAAAGCAAGCCTGTTTTTACGTAATGATAGAAATTGTCATTATAATAGAGAGGAATTAATGACACTGGCTCAACTTGTCAAATTTTCCTAGAGCATTTATGTATGGAATTTAGACTAGCTGCAAATTAAAAGCTCCTCCACTAGAAGTGTGGAATAATTTCAATTATAAATTGTTGAAGGTAGGTATTCAATGTGCATATTTATGCATGAGTATAAAGCAGTTAAAGCAGCTGCCATTTTGCTTGAAAAAGCAGAAAAAATTTCTAATATTTAGATTTTGTGTGATGCCTGCATTTGTATGCTGTCAGAGCATAAGAAAGAGTGATTAAAATCAGCAGATGCAGTCCACCACATTTTAAATGCGCGGGATTAGGAAGAATTTATGCAGGTCTAGACAAAATCAAAACCAACTGATATAGCATTGCCGATTAATTCTTCGCAGATTGCTGTTTTCCATGTTATTACCACTAAATATTCACTACGTTGCATGCTGAATGACGCTGTCACACGTTTGATGTGGCGAAGTCTAAATTATCAGAATTATTCGATGTTAATTGAAAACTTTAAATTGAATAAGACAAAATCTGCAAATAAACTAAATGAAAGCTTAGGCCAGATTTAACTAAAATTACTTCGATATTTTGGTGCTCCTGCTTGTTTTTTAACAAACGCTATTTGGGTGTATTATAAAATGCCAATACGAATTGTGCCACGGCTAAGCAAAATAAGGATTTGCAAACGCCCTTATGTGTTTCTGTATTTTTCGAGTGATGATGCTTGCAGCATATTTTCCTTAAGGCCCAGGGTTGCTGCAAACTGCACTCCCACATACCGCCATCTTTTTGAGACAGTGTAAAGGGATGGGTCTGGGTTCTGTCGAGGTTTCAAAAAGGGTAATAAGACATTGAATACGAAAAACCAAGTCCTTGATGCTGGTTCACTCCAATTAACTCAATTCTATTCTCTTACCGTCTGTTACATTGCTAAATAAAGTGTAATACGATAGTGGTTTATCCCTCGGTTCTGGTGAGGCGCCACTTTTGTACTTTGAACTAGCCCTCTTGTACCTCTCTGAGTGGGCTGGCCTTTCGGGCCATGCCATTAGCCCGGACACCTCCGCGCTGAATATATTCATCCCGAGTACTTTGTCTTCTTTCGACTTTAGGGAGTCTCAGGACGCTACATCAGTGGCAGCGGAAAGCGAACCCGATCTTAAAAGACATGCACCCTTATTTTCCACTTCTGTGTGATAAACCTCAGTGGAGCGGAAGAAGCACATATGCTACGGATGGGAGAATGGTGGTGATCCCGAATAGAAGGATTGAAGTTGACGTCCACCTTCGGCATCCATCCCGGTCCCGTGTTCTGCAGAAAAGCTATTAACAACTGAAGCGACACCAGCCGTGAACCATCTGGAAGTTTCGTTACAGACTTTCCCCCCCTTCCCCCTATGGACCTGTATTAAATCATGTCCTTCCTCACACCAATCTACTTTCAGGTCAGTGCTCCTACATCCATCTATGGACACGCATGATGGCCAGCGCAATTTCCCCGTCCTGAATCATGTTCCTAAACCAGACGAAACTCCAGATCTAGTTAAGCTGCCAAGAGCGATCAGTGACGTTGAGGTCAAGTATCTCCTCAATTGCGCGCTAATTTGGTGACTGGCACAACTACGTTGTGACGGCTGATGCGGGAGGTTGACCTGTGGGAGCGCCAGGGACGACGGTGAAAAGAGGACGGAGGCTATGTAATGCGATAGTAGTTTGCCCCTCGGTATTGTTGGGGCGCCACATTTGTACTTGGAATTAGCCCCCTTGTACCTTGCTGAGTGTGCTGGCCTTTTGGGCCATGCCAATAGCCCAGACACCTCTGTGCTGAATATATATTCTGCCCGAGTATTG
>NW_020170506.1:100519-129097 GCF_000524195.1 Echinococcus granulosus
GATAAAGATGTCCAAAGCAAACCAACCGGGCTTGTCTAGGAACGCTAGGAATCGGGAAGCGGAGACCGAGGAGTCTCGCTCCACACATGTCCTTTACGATCGGGTTCGCTTTCTGCTGCCACCAATGCAACGTCTACGAGACTTCCCTGAAGATAAAAGAATACACAATACTCGGGCAGAATATATATTCGACGCAGAGAAGGTATCCGGGCTATTGGCATGGCCCAAAGGCCAGCCCACCCAGCGAGAAGCAGGAAGGATAATTCCAAGTACAAAGTGGCGCCTCTCACCAACACCGAGGGATAAACCACTATCGTATTACAATATGATGTGATGCAACCTTTAACCAGGTCCCGTTTTCATATACCCTCTGATGAAAATTTTGCTAAATTCATAACGAGCAGATGCCTGGGATAGAATGCCTATTAGATGAGTGAAGCTGTACTGACACATTTGGTGGAAGAGACAAACTTTACTTAACTACTACAGTAGCACTAAAATCAGTCCCTCTGGATACAATATTCTGAATACGATTGCTTATTTACAATGAGTTTACATATAAAGTGGGCATTTTCAGTGTTTTAAATTGTCCTCCATGACGGTGGCCTGACAATCTGCCATCAAACGAAATCGTCAAAATGAAAACGCTAATTCACTGGTTACAGGAGACATTTGTACAAGTGTAGTCTCGCTTATCGGATCGCCGAACTAAGGTTATGTGTAATGGTTGCTCTTTGCAGTCTAATTTCAGCAGCAGTCCCTATTTCATTATCAAAAAAAAAAAAATAAGTTCACTTTTCCATCTGTGTCGGGTGATGTGAGCCTGCTCAATCCCGTTCTCGGGCCGGGCACCACCTCGAGGATGGCCCTTTATTCGCTTTAACCAAGACACAGCATGAGGTGTCACATTTTACGGCGGGTCGCATGCAATGTGCGCGCGTACACACACATGAGAGGAACTGGTGAAGAGGGCGATACCCTCCTCGTAATCCACTCCGTCACGTCACGTTACATCATGTCACAATGCCTTCCCTCACACTGAAGTAGAAGCCATCAAGGCAGAAGACCCTGACACCACTACTTTAGCTTTACTCAGGCCTTGGATTTGTCAGCGCGCACTCCCCGGTTCGGTGCGTAGCGACGCAAGCACTTGTCTCGGAAGCCGACTCCTTGCTGAACTATGTAAGACCTTCGACATTTTTGGGACACTTACAATACCCAAAATCGGCAAGGTAACGGACAGGTGAGAAACGCGATTCGCACTCAGCGTGGACTATTGGAGGCTTTCACTAGGGAATGCACAACCGAGTCTGGAATTTAAGCCTTGGACGGCGCCCCCTTGCGCACCGCACGAGCTACAGTCCAACATTCCAGTTTAAATACTCACAAGTTGCAAAATGAAAGTATTAACCCACATTGTCTTAGGGATAAGGCAAACTTTCAACAAAAACACCGACAACGTAACATAATGCACACACTCAAAGATTTACCATCCGCCGTCGAGCACAAAGATGAAGTGTTCACGTACTAAAGAGAGATGACCATTGCAAATGGTATATGCGTAGACCGCCTACGAGGAGGCATCAGACTGCTCTAAAAGACGAGGGACTGTACAACACGGGCGTGATCCACCCCCAAGAGAGGAGCGTACGCTGAACGTGTGTTCCCCGATTTAGTGTACCCTATTCATAATATTACCAATACTGAATGCACCTACCTATTCTGGCTACCCATTCCACGGGAGTGAAGGTCAAAGACGAGGCCATAAGCGCTGAATCCATTACAGTATGATGATTTATTGAAGTAAATAGTTTCAAAAGATTATGCAGCATGAGTTGGACCCGAGCCAATGTTAAAAATGCATAAATGAGGACATTTTGCATGGAATAAGCCAAAAGGATAAACATTTCCATCGGAAGAGGTAAGGTCTTCGTGATATTGTGCTATTGATACAGAATGCACACATGTTGGTAGTTCGCTTGATTGAATTATGAGCTGACAAATCCCATTCCTGCAGCAAAGACTAAATTTCGTATTGTTACTATTTTCGTTCTAAAATAAAAATGGAGTAAGCTAAGTAGTAAATAAATGAATAGTCACATTCATGCATAAAGTAAATGAAGTCATCTGTTTCGCTTCATGCATCAAGAGGCGTCACTATAGTGACAGCGTGTTTTCTGCAAATGTCAAGAATGATATCTTGGCTGTGAAATCCGCGGCAGAGAATGCACTAGGCAACAAAATTCGTTAAAAACAACCAAAAGTTGACAGTGATTCTACTAAAGTGGTGGCAGTAGCAACAAAGGAAAGTTTAAAATATTAATGCCGAACAAGACTTAATGAAATGTTCTTATTAGGTAAATACAAGAAATCAAGGGGATATATTTGCGGTTCAGACTTATTAACCACCAAAACGCGGCTATACCAACGGACACCTAGTGAGGCTGATTGTTTTTTCTACTGTTGGCACCGAAACGTTCTTATTGCTTGGAAAATGGCAAAAAAGCAGTAGACCAGAAGGTCATTTGACGACCTGCGGATCTGACAAAAGAAAAAACCAATTTTGTTCGACATTGGGCAATTAGTTTGCGAAATAGTTAAAGTGTCATCTTGGATTTATTTAACAAACTACCATGAAGCGCGGTAGTGTGCACGAAAGAGTAACCGCAATGCTGGCAAATAAACAGTCGCCTATTTAGAAAAAAGTAGAAGAGAAAAGTCAAAATACGCTTGAAACAGCATACACACCAGAAAATCGAAAATATCGTTTAGGAATCAGTTAATGAACTTGCATGAGCAACCCAGAAATGAGTATGTTTAAAGTATACTGTTGAGAAAAAGACTTATTACAATGCTGGCAAGTGGGATTGCTTTCTATCCAAAAGTATTGTAAAAGTGATGAAAATGAAATGTATTCAAGTACCAGAAAATACGTGTTTAAAAGTTGATTATGATTATTATTTGAAAATAACCCACTCTCATGAATCACAGAAATGTGTCTGTTTAAACTGCCTAGACGGGAGAAGAATTTATTGCAATGCCGGCAGGTAAATGGCTTCCTCTCTAAATGTAAAATGCATTTAGCTTTAGAAAATAAGCATTCTAATGTTAAAATTAATCTTTGAGAACTGCTCAACACACCCTCATGAACCTCAAAAACGTGTACGGTTAAATTGCTTTGATTGGAAAAGGGTCTATTGCAATGCCGGCAGGTAAACGATTTCCTCTCTAAAAGTATCGTAAAAGCAATGTAACAAAAATGCATTTCAGCATTAGAAAATAAACATTTTAAAGGTGATGTAAAAATATTATACAGAGATCGTTTAACCCACTCTCATGGACCACAGAAATGTGTCTGCTTAAGTTGTTCTGAAACGAGAAAGACTTGTTGCACTGCTGGCAATTGAATCGCCTCCTTCCTAAAAGATATAGAGAAGTAATAAAGGTAAAATGCGCTTAAATACAAGGAAATGCGTATTTAAAAGTTGATCAAGACTGCTGTTTAAAAATTACTCAATTCACTCCCATGAAGCACGGAAGTGTGCTCGCTTAAATAGCTTTGCCGAGAAAAGGATTTGCCGCAAATCTGGCAAGTAAACGGCCTCCTCCCTAAAAGTAGTGGAAATAATAAAAACGAAATGCATATCGATATCGAGGTATTAATATTAGATAAGTATTTGAAAATCGCTTAACTCACTTTCATGAACCATAGCAATGTGTTTCTTTGAACAGCTTCGCCGGGAGAAGGATCTTCCGCAAATCGGGCAAGTAAATGGCCTCCTTCCTAAAAGGAATGCGAAGTAAAGTACACATTTAAAACTTGACTAAGATAAGCATTTGAAAATGACTTAACTCACCCTCATGAACCCCAGAAATGTGTTGGTTTAAATTGCTTTGTTGCGAGAAAGTTTTACTGCAGTGTGGGCAAACGAACTGTCTCTTCGCTAGAAATGTTAGAAACAAACTAAATTTCCTCAAAAAAGTCTTCTAAGATTCAAAATAGGCTATTAAATATTAAAGTGGTAATGGTAATAAATTTCATTCAGGAATTATTTAAATTGATGATTTGGACTTGCAAAAAGTGGCGGTTTAAAGAGCTACGACCCGAAAATGTTTTTTTGCTTCCCTTGTACCTAAACAACCTCCATCTAAAAAATTACCAAAACCAAATCTTACTTAATAAGGATACACAAATCGTCGCCATCATATTTCGCAATTACGTGACTCACTCTCGTGAACCTTCAAAATGTGGCGTTTCAAAGTGCTGCTCCGCAGAAATGCCTGTTCGCAAAGTTGGCATTTGAAAAGCTCCCCTTTTAAAAAGTGGCAAAAGCATTTACAACAAATACGAAATTTCGACATACATCTATGAACGGCTAAAACATGTCCAACGGAATCACTCCTGTTAAAAGAGGCCAAAATGCCCCAGACGTGGGAGTACAATAGCTGATGAGGCACGGTAGGGTGAAATGGACTAATCCCCTTCTAGCTTGGAACATCGCCATGATACAGGCTTGACCTCCCCATTTTACTCATTAAGCGACCCCAGGGTTATGTTAATTTATTCAAGCTAAGGCATTCCTTGAGCACGTACTTCAATTGTTTGTGCCTATTGAGAACCTTCTTTCTAAGTAATATTTTGCCGCATTCACTCATTTTGTGTAAAGTGAATCGCAAGCAAACCATTTATAAATTCTAGATCCACATAACCAAAAGCCTGCGGCACCACAGCAAATTCGCACAGGTTGGTGTGCCTTTGCATTATGTAACATAGACATCGTAAACCACAAGACCTTAACACATGATTTGTCACCAAAGAGCAGTATCAGTTTGTCACTATGCTACAGCTACATGCTAAAAAATCATCTATATGAGATAATATGGATCCACCTTCTTGTCACACACGCATGGAATGTGCAAGAGTATGAGACGTTTTGTTTGTTCATTGCAAGGAAGTACGATGAAAACTTACTTTGATGAAAAATCTCCCTATGTCGTGTTAGATACGAACGCTGGGAAAAACACTTTCCACATCTACGACACTGGTACGGGTCCACATCTAGCAAATTGCAAATACATCAATCAAATGGAGGGACAATCGTGCACCTCGCTAGACTTTACTTAGTAGTAAGGCATTTAAGAAGGCAAACAAAGCTAATGGATTTCCTAAGAGAACACATTTCACCCAACCACATTGACGTAAACGTACGTAAGTGTAATGCAGAGAATAAACGGTATCAAATTAAAATAAACAAACGCGAAAAACACAAACGTAAAGTAAAACTGACACGCTACCCTGGGCAGACACCGTATGCCGGGGACGCACGCCATTTCAAAACTCAGGTTGGGGAAGTTAAGTTCAGATAACTGCTCATCTAAACAAAACCGAACGAATAAAATTCAATTATTGATTGTGACTAAGTTAAAAGCCATAAACAATTTTTGAATTATAGGTTTTTGAATTTCTCGTCTACATCTCCATTTTAAGTCTTGTTTTGTGGAGTTGAAGCAGTAAATATAATGCAGTGATATCCGATGGTTCTATCAACCGTCCGTTACTCCATACGAAACGGTAATGCATGCAATATACATATTTTCTAACCTTTAAAAGATCTTTGTGAAAAGACTGCTTACAACTATTAGGGCCGTCAATTCCTCCGCTGTTTGCATCTTCGCAACTTTAAGTATTCAATGTTCGGGGCATCAATGACGTCTTTAGTAAGACACCCATCATTGCTACCTCACGATCACAGTAATATTTACTTAAATCACCAAAAATGTCACCCATTTTGACGCTCATCTGTTTTCCAAATCATTAAGGCGGGGAAACCAGGCAAAGCCACGTCGATTCTAGTATCGTATTAAGCATGGTAGTTGATTCGGCAGATGTATCTACCAGGAGGAAAGAAGGGAAATGAGCCTGTCGGAATTTGCCCCTTTTGGAGTCTACAAGCTGGGAGAAAGTAAAGGGCATCTGCAAACCAGCGTGATCTCAAATGGGAACCGCTAGAAAGCTGACTCGTATCATAATTGCTTTCAGACCGAAACATTGTGTGATCTCACATCACTTCTATTAGATGCTCTTATCACATTTATTTGTAAAAAACAGAAAGTGGCCACTCGCTCGTGTTAGTTGAGTGGTCAGAAATCGGTAGGCTGAGGAGCATTCCTCACGACTGCTAACTAGCAAAGCAAATAGACATTCTCATCAAAAATGGCTTTGCAAGTCTCTTATGCGTACATCAGAAACCCATTAAAAGGGTTTTTTGGTTTAGAATGATGTTTACAAAATATGTAAAGAATCCTAAGAGAGAATATCATTGAGAAAACTTATACGGCTCACCTGCAGCCAAAATTTAAGTCTTACTTGCACACAAAGAAGGATCTCGCCAACAAACACTGAAATAATAACGGTGCGTATGAGCACACCAACAAAGATTGCAACCCCTATGTTGTTTTAATGCACCTTTTAGGGAAGAGGCAACCTGAGAAATTCGGGCCTAATGAGAGGGTCGTCGCTTTCTGTGTCCAGTCTTTATTGCGGTTCTTACCCAACCCAAATATTGTACCCTTCCTCCCGATCTTTTAATGATGTTTCTCCTTCAACTAGCATCTCCCATTCTTCTGCTGAATGCAAACGAAAAAACACATTTACGGAAATGGTATTTCTAATGAAGCTATGTAAGATTGGAAAGCGGATTATCAATAGCATTCATTTCACTCATTTTAAATCGTCACATACTTAAAACAGCACAATTGCTATACCAAACATACTTTTTTGAAAAAAACTGTTGCAAAATGTTGAACTTGGCAATTGAAGTAAATACTCAGGATGCATAACGCAGAACAGTTTTTTGTTGCGCAATCAAAAACGCGAAACTTAATACATTTGTTTTATTATATTACACAAATTACGCATTTTTAGGCAAACTAGAAGCTTTTGCTTTTTATAATTTCGTTTAATTTTTTTCCCTAAAAAGGTTCTTATAGCAATAAATTTTTGTTTCTGTTTACTACATCAACAAATCAAATTCGTCAACAAGTGCGCATTGTGCGGTGTGTTCTCACAATTTCGCTATAAACTTCTGTTGCCAAGCTTTTTTTTATCAAATGAGTCGGCTTTGCCTTGAGGGTCTGTGTGTAAGGACTACAGGGCCTTAGAAGTTGGACAATCGTGTATTGCACCTGACGAATTTGTCAGCTTTGAGCGTGGAGGATAGCCAAATATTATCAGTTCCCAGTGCTCTGGGGTGTATGTATATGACTCGCCTTTGCCGGGAGTCGAATCTGACAACAGATTGGCCAATTGCTTTAAGGGATTCTGCTCTAATCAGCGGTTCTAGTTACTTGAACTTATTTGAGAAGAGAGGCGCTTGGCTTCTGGAGGACTTGGGGAATGAGGAGGAAATAGAAAGTCTGCGTATTACGGGCAATTGCTGTAATATTATGTCAACACTTATTCGTGAGGAGACGTCGTTGTTGGTCTCATTGGTGCATCTAGGCAAACGCCTAGGAGCTTGGGAATATTCGTCCAAAGAATAATGGACCAATTTGTCTGCCTTCGTTCCTCCCAATTTTTACTTTACTTTTTCTCGTGTAGTCAATTTGCTACAATGTTGCATCAACTTGCAACTCTATATACGTGGGTGGTATTTACCACATAACGATCGCTTTGAACCGCATAGAAGGCCTGCAGCAACAATTCAAGCTTGAGTCTACTATTTATAACCTCCATTGCCTCAAAGATGTCTATTTCCTGAACTCTTAGTAAACTTTGAGTAGGAACGTGGTGTGCTGTTGCTCATCATCGGTATTGGTGGCGCGTGAAAATATGGATGGCTAGTCTGATTTCAGTTCGGATGTTGACAAAATGAAACTAGACTTGTATCTGTACTTTATTTTTGCTTGTTATCAATTCCCTCTTTTCTTCCTTCTGCAGGATACCAATGCCGAGAGGCCTTCTTTGCTAACTTAAGGTTCCCTACCACGTCGCAGACGCAAGGATGAGATTGGCGAAGGTCTGGATTTGAGTTTGGTCTTCCATCATACCGCTACTTCGGAGGCTTTTGAGAAGGTGGGTCGTATCGGCTGATCATATAGCTTCTTCACATTGTATGCTAACTGGCTGCACTACCGAAATTCGCACAGGCGATGGGATGACACATGAAGAGTCGGTTACAGATGGGAAGACTACAAAATGCTGAGCAGAACTCTGTTTTTATGGAGTAAATGGTTTAATCTTTTGATGTAATTTTGGCACATTCTGAGGATTGGGTGGATGGAAGTATGGAGGATTGGTGAGTGGAAGTTGACGTGTAGTTAGATGGATTGTTGAAAGGTAGATAGATTCGGATTTAATCGCCTAAATGTCTGTTTGGGGCTTGAGTTTATACAAGACCCATGCACCTACCTCAGGACGTTAGCTTGGGATGTATCATCCTAGAACACCCAGCGGGCACTTTTTACCGTTTTAATTGAAGATTTGTCCCTTATTGGTCCCAAAAACGGGTTGGGTCTCGATCAGCAATTTCATGTGTGGGTCAACCACATAAGACGCCATAGGCAGCCGGAACCGATGTGGGATGCCGTCGGTAGGGATGAGGTGCTGCCCTTACGGTAGACCTCGTCTCCGGTAGTCATGTCGAATAAGCGAATGCGTTCTTATCTAGGTCAATTGCAGTGTCTGAGTGGAGTTCGTGAGGCGTCAGAAGTTCCCACGAAATCATCCCGACCCTTTAAATTCGACTCTCAATGTCAACCTTGAATGCAGTGGGATTGAAAGCTCCATTGGCAACTTGAGATTTTAGGGTGAAGTAATGGATTGTAGGCACACTATGCTCATCTGTGTGTCAGCTCATGGTTTCCAGCCATTGGCAAGATTTGCTGTCTAAAAAGCGATAGAATTTTTCGAGTTATTTAGCATTTATGGCGGTTTCATGCATTTCTTTGTGCGGAATAAGGCAACAGCAATGAATGCGTATGTAAGGGAAAATTCGCATGCACCACTTATTTACCCCATATTTATATAACTTTTACTTTTAAATATACAGAGATAGGTGTTTTATTAACTCTGCCAAGTTTTTCTCTCTTTTTAGCACTTGTAGCACTTATACAACAACGAATCGTTTATTTTGCCTTATTCACATATGCCAGTGGTTTTTCAATCAAGTGTTAAAAGATGTGAAGAATAGATATACATATTTATTGTTGCGTGACGCCTTGATTGTCTAATTTTTGTCTTGGGTACGCGGACACCGAAGGGCGCGACTGTTGTGCTTCCTCCCAGCGGCATAACATCCGGGCCATGCTGGTAGCTCTTCATCCTATCTGTACGTCGATAGCTCACATTCTATCCCAATAATATGGGTTCTTTCGAAATCTGGGTATTTTTGAAGCCTTCCATTCCCAATTTGAAACCAACACACTGTAATATCATGACGACCACATTTGCGTAGTACAATTAAGTGCCTATTGATGAAGAGAATTTAATTGACATCAGAGCAAGTGATATTGATGAGCCCTTAAGAAAGCTCATGGTCTACACTATTTTGCTTATCATTAATCTTTGTCATTATTATAGGGCATTCTTTGCTTGACTTCCTAGAGTCTTGTTTCACATCGTTACCTCACATGCCCACCTTTTGCATTCCCTTTACTCACTCTGTAATGAGCACTCCTTTGCGATTTATAGTGGGTTCCAACCATCAGAGAATTTTGTCCAACCACGCCAGTTCTCCCTAGTCAGCTGCCCAGTTGATGCTCGCACAAATTCCAGTGAGTACAACTGCGCATTCTGAAGGAAAGAAACTTACGATGGATATAGGAGCGGCAGCATATGTAGAATGCACGGCTTATGGAAGCGTATACGTGTCTTTCCCCCCATCCTATTATAAATGTAAATCAAATTGTTATACCACCAGTTTTTGGTGCCTTGTCGATACAAACCTTTGTACATCAAGGTCCACATATTTGCAGCCATATTACTTAGTGCATCTGTCAGATCTCGAGCATTCTCTTGATGCCACTTGATGCATCATTAAGCGCGATATAATCATTGAGCAAGAAATTTATTCAAGCAAGTACATTTTGGAGCATGTGAAATTCCCGATGACCTATGAAGTGAGCAGCAAAAAAAAGGTAAATACTTTTATGCTCAATAAATAATGGGGACGGAAAGGGAAAAGAAGGGAAACAGAATGCTTGGGGGAAAAATAGGGGATGTTGAAAGACACTGAGATTAGACGATTTCTCCTTCACCGCACACCATCGCCATAAGCGCGCGAATCCTCCGCGCTGGCGATGCAACTTCCTCTAGATTGGTTCCCTCTTCTGGAATTCCGTCCTCCTCTTCCCCCTCGTTCATTACTTCCCCATCAATTTTCGATTCAGTGGATGTGAGGGAGTGCGTTGCATCAGGAATGTCCCCCTCCAACGGCTCATAGAAAAGCATATAGGCCTGTTGCGGGGATGAAAGATGAGAAGTGTTATCTTACGCTTCAATCCCTCTCTAGCCTCAAACCACTTTCGTACCTGACAATCCTGAACACTGGAAAAGGGAACCCGATCGACGTATCTATCGGAGCCGAGGATCCATTCGTTCGCACTGGCACTTTCAACACCGCCACCGATCCAGCACCGGTAGGCCACGTAGTGACCCGTGTACAGAGTGTTGCCATGGTGCACAATTACAGAGCGCAACACATATCGGAGGGATCTACTAAGACGATGGTTTAATTAGATATTTTTAAAGATAAAGACCTATACGTACTTTTTCTTATTTTCTTCACCACTACATTTGACATTATGGCGACGAACTAGAGCAGTGAATGTGCATCCAGACGCGAGGTAAGGTGCGAGATCAAGGTTGGCAGGGAAGGTAACGTGTTCGGTGTATTTAGACATCATGCCTCCAGCGGTAAAACTGGTTACATATTCATCTGCACTGGGAGCGATTCGCTTTAGTGGTACCCACACAGCACGCTGAATGTAGATGACAAGAGGTGACTTTGTTGCTGTAGCGGCGGGAGGCAGAGCAATCCACCGACGTGCACAGCAAGTGTTGCGACAAAGGCTCTCAGCGAAGTGACGAATGGAGCTGCGGTCTGACACTGGCGGTGATGGGTCGTTTACCATCGCCTCGGGTATTCGCAGCGCCTCCATATGACACTGAGGGCAATGGATTCCGGAGAGACGCTCCGCTGCACAAAACTCATCGCTCAACATAGTCTCCAAGGTGCAGCGGTACTCCGCCTTATCTTTGGACGACATTTTCTTAGTGTGTACTCGTCGGGACTTTTCTACCATTAAAGAACCAAACTAAAAGCATTCAGTTGAAGTGAAGAAAAGAGACATTTCGGATTTAACTCACCGGGAAAGAGAATGACGCAAGACTCGGGGACAAGACGCACTTCACCACAGTAGGAGCATTTGGTACAAAAAATTTGGGATGCGATGAAGTGGTGAAAGGAGCTTGGTACGAAATTGGTCAAACCAAAGGAGGGCAGACCGGGAGAGAGATAGGTACTCAAGCCAAAGTGCTGCACTCCATTCGTAGAATTGGTAGTAGCGGCAGTAGCTAATGTATTACCATTGGCAGAGTTTGGCGGGAAGGGAAGAAGACGGGAGACCGTGAGCAGATCCTCGATACCTCGCAGAGTCGTCTCTCCAGCGCCACTACCTTCTGCCCGGTCCATAAAGAAGGCATACAACTCGTGCACGTCCTACAGCAGAAAGGGATTCGAATTGAAAACTTTGATTTGAAAGGTTCAACGATGCCCACCTCCATTCTTTCGTCACTAGCACCGCTTTTACCATTCTTCGTATTTCGTTCAGTTGAAACTAACAACCAATTTTATGTTTATCAAGCCAATAGGTCAGAGTTGATGTGCTGAAGGCCACCACAAAGATTTCGGAGGAAATTTTGTTACACACACATGTCACATATATGTGACGCCAGGTAAACATCAACTTGCAGCAATGATAGGCCAGTCAAAAGAGAGGTACATTTCGTGGGTGCTAAATGAAAAATAAACTGCCTCAGAAGTCACTTGTTTGACCTCAAAAATATTTTGTAAAAACATTCTTATACATTACACCTTGTGACGAGTCACAGCGATTCCTCAACAGTGCAAAACAAGAGTCCAGTCTACAAGGATGTGAAAGAGTGTGAAGATTCCAACTATTGTTCACACTCTCAGCTTCAACAAAGAAGCGAGGGATGTCTATTGTGAAGAGAGAATTAGAGGCTAACTTTTAATTAAGGATCTGCTCTCAAGGTTTTTGCAATACTGGCCAACACAACCGTGTCAGTACTAACAGAGACGAAATTATCCTGTGTGTGTGGCATTTAAGACGGAACTAAGACTTGAGGCTTCGCTCACGCCACGCACACGCACACACGGGGGGAGTTGACTAGTAACCTTGCTAAAACACAATGCGGCCAAGGGGACCCAATTTCACAAAAAGGAGCGATTTATTTATCAAAGCAAAAGAAATTAACGACAAACAGATTGTGGACAATTTTACCGTGGGTATTCATTGCCTCCTTAATTAGCACGCATATAAGGTCTAGAGGGAACGCTAATCTACCACACGCCGCACGTCATTATTTAAAGAGAGCTCCCCAAATGGTAAGTGACTAGCTTCTGTAAATCAAGATGGGATCGAAAAGTTACAACGACTGATACCTCCAGCGCCTCTGGCACCACTCTATCGTGAATGTTCACGTCGCCATGATGACGAAGCGTGTTTAAACACATGAGGATAGTGATGTGGTTTTAAGCAATCTGGTAACAAAAGACTAAGTGCCCCACAGCATGCATAAACACACCTTTTCAACGTACTACGTAAAGTGATGCAATAGAGGAGGTAGATTGCTAAATCCACGTGCAACGAAGGGCCAAATATGTACCCTGGAGTCCACTCGTCGGGATCCTGATAAACTTCAATTTATTTCAAATAAAACATTCTGACATTAAGAAAACATAAAGGACCCTAATTGTGAGTTAATAACAAAAGCAGACTAAACTTACTTGCTGATCATTAACAGCCCACCCTCCAGTTAGAGATAGCTCGTCAATCAATGTTCTGTGAGCAGTAAGGATAACCTCGATGAGATTGTGGCGTTTAAGATAATTGAAAGAACAACCAAGACCTGAAAATGTGCGAGCATAGTTAAAAAGCAAAAATCATAGTTTTCGTGAATACAATAGATTCATAAAGAAGCAATCACCTTCTAGAACGACGACAAGGGAACATAAGAGTCGACCGCGTTTAATGGCCGCGCTGTGACGTAGAGATTTGACGAGAATGCGGCTAGATGACATTGCCTGAAGTAGGGCGTTGATGTAGCATAAATTTGAGTTGTTTGGAAGGCCGATAGGCAAGTCGCCCTTGTGAGCTGTCAACGGGGGAGAAACAAGTGCAAGTAAGAAGAGCCCATAAGCTGACATAGTGATGAAAAGGACTCACCAACCCATAGTGAATAAATACCGTTTCGTAGAAGCGGATAGGCAATTCTGCTAAAAGCGATGGAAGTGCTGCCAAACAATAAAGCTAATAGAATGCTTTTCCTGTTGTCTTTCAACCAGGGTTGTTGTAAAAGCCCTTAAGGATAATAAACCCACAAAAGACGTACAGTTCAAGTTCTCTGAGTAGTGCGAAGAATTGTGTTGGACTATATCCATGATTAGGTTTAACGTGTTACAATATTTACAGGATTCCCGCTAGTTAGGTCGGAAGTCACGTTGTATAATGATCACAAAGGTTAAATTAGCATTCTTATCCAATCATTTGCGTGTTACAGATTAGTTCACAATGTTGTGAAACAGGCTGCCCTATAAGATTATTCGTGCCTAACTAAACACCCTTATTATTGTTGCCTTTGAACACTTTTGGAAAAGATTTTTGATTTACTATTATTTGCCACCGTAATTTGTTTGCAATTTTCCCCTAAAGCATTTCAATTTTCAAAACCTTTTAGGATTCCTTCCCTATATGGGCGGAAACAATTTACTTTTGTCTACGCTTCAATAATACTCTTCGAGCAATTTAAACTGCAAACCCATAATAGCTATTAAGTTTCAGTGAATCATAAAATTTTCTTAATCGCTTACATCAGGGAGTTTCAGACGCTTTATCTCATTCACGCAAAGTTCGATATAGGATTTTTGGAGATTTTGCCTTTACACTCGCTTTGTATGCATGTGTTAACATGATTTGCTCTTTTCCGTCAACTTTATCTTATCTGAAATTCAAAGTTGCTTACTGTGAGGTCTTGAGGCTTCCCTGAATTCGTAAGTCCAAAGTTGTATGGAGAACATATCCTACTAATGTATAGTGAGTTAGTAAACCATCACCGTGGTCCGAAAGCCATGCCACAGAGGAAAGACACGACTTGCGGAGAATAGAGTGGTCTTGTAGTTTGACACACAAATAAACAAAATATCAAGTCACTGCAGAGGCCCCTCTCTTCTTACGGGCGTCGTCCACAATGCTTCTCTTGGCCTTCACGAAGTAGTCGGTGCTTTAAACCTCTCTCCTCAAGCCAGTCATGCTTGTCTTTCGATACCCATGCCCGTAAAAGGCATTTAATCCCAATGTTCCTGGCCTTTCTTCACAATTCTGTTGTGTTCGAAGTTTCGTTCTGTTTGTGAGCTGCATTAGGGAAGGATAAATGAGCCACAATCCTAGTTGCGCACCTCACTCTACCCGAAGCAGGCAGTGTGCTTCTCCCTTCCTATAAGGATTAACGCCTAGAAGCTCAAGAAGATGGTATTGCGCAATTTGACGCAAAAAAATGTGCGTGGATTGAGACACACACGGCACCTGATGTGATGCATGCACAAACAGGAGTGTCTTTTGGACTTGACCTCGATTACAGCATCCACGAATCACCGCTTAGAGCAGCTTGCTCTAAAAAGGACCCAAAAGCTGTGTAATTAACAAGCATAGATCGCAGTCGGCATTGTGAATGTAAAAATGGCGAGATTTTTGATGAAGAAGTGCTTTACCACTGGGTAATAACTGAATATTGATTTTCTCCATCGATTGCGACATTCTGTGGTCGTGAGGTTGGGGTGATCGATTCACCTGTGCACCCTCGACATTCCTGTCCAGCCAATGGGGTCTGCAGCACGTGGGCCAATGAGACAGCATGAACGAAATTCACAATTAAAGTTTTCGAAAGGTGATTTCTCCCGGTAAATTTTATGATGGCTCTTTCACTGCCACAGGTGGTCTCAAATCCTTTTCCACAGACCTCTCGTCGTCCATCTCTCCCCACAAAAGCCTCCTCCCTGCCCACTCCAGTGGTAACCAGCAGTCAATTAGCCAATGAAGTAATCAAAAAACTTCTCCAGTTTCAGTTGGTTAGTCGTATGGAGAGTCTGACGAGGGAAGATGACGATTATTCCGTACACCTCTCTCCACCTATCCACTCAGGTAACACGTCTCTCGAGTCGAGCATTCATTCTGGTTCTGGAAGAAGCCTCTATAAGACGGAGATTTGCAAACGTTATCTAATGAATCCAA
The DNA here is from genome assembly GCF_000524195.1 of Echinococcus granulosus. Classification (NCBI taxonomy): domain Eukaryota; kingdom Metazoa; phylum Platyhelminthes; class Cestoda; order Cyclophyllidea; family Taeniidae; genus Echinococcus; species Echinococcus granulosus. Next base: position 116,051 of record NW_020170506.1, read on the forward strand.
ACTCCGCCTGTGAGTACGGAGCGCGTTGCCGATTCGCACATGGCTTAAAAGAACTCCATCTCACTGCTCGTCATCCGAGGTACAAAACTGAGCACTGTAGAGCGTACCAGCTCACTGGAAGTTGCCGATATGGCAAGAGGTGCGATTTCATTCACAATGAGACCCCCTACGAGTTGGATCTCATGAGAACGGAGAACGCACTTTACCAAGAATACTGTCTTCGTCATCCAAAGGCGAAACACGTGACTCTCCTGGAGGTTCTACGGGAATTCGCTCCCAGTCGACCCGAATTTACCGGATTGCTTAGTCACGTGGAAATGCATTAATATTTGTTGGCTAATTTTTCATGCCTTTGGCTGATGCAACGTAATAACTTATGGTTCAGTATAGATACAATAAATATGTATTATGTTGTGACTAGTGGTGTCCTTTTTTAATCAAGCAAGGATTTAAAGGTGGTAGTTGCGTCCAAGGCCCTGAAGATCCTGCTTGTTGGATTAGCCTACAATTTGCACGAAAATGGCTGCGAAAGAAGGCCGCTCAACAACAACAGTGTCTGAAGTAGTAAATGTTTAGTTCTTTTTTTCTGTAGACTTGACCTGCATCAAGGTTGAGGTAGTGATGCAGAAGATTCAATCATTTATGCAGGCTACTCACAACCCCGCAGCTTATTTCATGACTTGGTGCCCCATTTTTCAAAAGCCTGAGATTAAATTTGAAGGTAATTTTAGCCTTTTTTACATTTTTTCCTCCTTAATTTGAGATTGCATGAGTGGATGTGCAATCAGGTGATCCAAACTCAACTACGACATTTCCCCTGGGGAGTCTGAGAAGTGCTCACAGGTGGACGCGAATTCCAATCGATTTTTCGCTCTAGGTAATGAGTAGTCGATTGAAGGTCAAGTTGGGCCACATCTACCTTTTCTTTCTCTAGGTCAGGATATTTTGACCCCCAAAATTCCTCCTAGTTTCTTTTCAACAGTTGGAAGTCTGCATGACTCCCCGTCAAGAGGTGAAGGGGAGGGGTGTTAAGTCTGCGTAGTCTCTGCCCGCCTCAGTCCCCTCATCATTCAGTCTGCTAATTTTGCATTTTCGCAAGTGATCCTCCCCCTTGGGTGTATCCGACTTACACTTTAACGGCAATTATCTTGTCTAGGTAGTAGTTCACGACTTTGTCATTTACAAAGTGTCGTCGTTTAAGCACTTCGAGCTGCCCATCGTACTCCCCTTAACGCTTCTGAGATGGGAAAGTTTAAGGCTAGTACATGACTAAAAAAGAAATCTCATAAGCTCCCTCTTGACTCGAGAATGTGTCAACTAATAAGGTGATATCAGCTAATCAAAAGTCTCATCAGTTGGACTTTTGTCCTTTTCAGAAGTCCTATGCTAAGCCAAGGCTCCGTCAACAGGTTTAATGGATTAGCCACACTTTGTTAAGATTGTAAGGCCTCTACGTATGAAGGCCACGCAGTACCTCTCCATCACAATGCTTCGGCAGAGACCATCCGCCATAGCCTCCCACTGCTCTGTCTTTCTGTTTAATCTCGACTTAACTTCTTGTCACTTGGGTGATGACAGGCCTTCAAATTACGACCTCACTAATTACTTTGAGTAGTTATTTCATTTTTTCCAATGTGCGTTACCAGTACCTTTAACCATCCGAAACGCGATAGAAAAGAAAGCCCTTGAGGACCCACTTCATTGCGGGACAAAACTTAGTAAGTGAATCCTTAATGCGGTTTTAAAAAGCTACCAAATACAAGCCTAACGCTGAATTTAAACTTCCTCCACTTGCTAGAACGTCTATTGCGATTTATCCTTCCCATTTCACAGTTGGTTGAAGTGGAGCTGAAGTACATTTGGGATGGTCAATGTAGAAGTACCACGACTGCGGTCACCAAGATCAACGTCCAAAACAAGAGCCTAACTACGCAAGACACTTCATTGCTCGGCTTCTATGCCACCGAACCCTCTTCAAGATGCTTCGGAGGGTTACTCAAGCGCCGGTGGATCCAGAAAACAGGATATTCCAGTATTTCTCACATTTCTTCAATATTTTTACTTAATTCACCCTGGAGGTACAGGCAATTAGTCCATTGGTCTACATAGGAATTGTGGAAAGAGGTATATCACAGATCAGGAGAAGGCACTCCATTAATTATCCTTGCCTTGGCGTTGCAGAAGCTTGTAGTAGCGGCCCCTTCTTTTGATCAGCTCCTCATGAGTTCCTTGCTGAAAAATTAGAAAAAAAAATGCAAATAATTCTCACAGGTCAAAAGTTCCAGAATAATGTTACTGCTACTAAATCGAGGAAAGTTGAGCAAAAATACAAGTCTGTCGTGCCTCTCACCCAACACACCCCAAATAAGTTAACAGATTGGAGGCAAAAAGGACGTACTTTAAGGTGTACAACACCAAGGTTCGAAATGGAGGAGCTCACCTCGACAATACGACCCTTATGCATAACAATGATGACATCGGCGCAACGGATTGTGCTCAGTCGATGCGCGACTATTAAAACGGTCCTGCCTTTTAGTGAAAGAAAAAGGGAAAATAAAACCAAGGACCAATAAATTCAACGCTAGTAGAATTCTGGATCAGACGCTTACAATACAACAACCTTAGAAAACAGCTACCAAACAAAAACTGTCCACGAAAGAAAAAACTACCCTCACCCTGCATGGCATTTTGCAGTGCCGACTGCACCTGAAATTCTGACTCTGCATCCAGTGCTGAAGTGGCCTCATCAAGCAGCAGAATAGGGGCATTCTTGAGAATTGCACGCGCAATCACCAGGCGCTGTCGCTGGCCCCCACTGAGACCCGCAGAGCTGGAGCTGGAGCCACCACCCACTATACTGTCATAGGCCTTGGGAAGATGATCTCGTACAAAGGCATCTACCTGTGCAACCAACGCCGCAGCTAAAATTTCGGCCTTCGTGGCTGTGGGACGGGCACAAAGGATGTTATCCCGCACAGTGGTATGGAAGATCTCGGGCTCCTGGCTGATGTAGCCCAATAGGCGACCGCGCAGCTCCATCAGACTAAAGGCGCGAATGTCCACTCCATCGAGAGTAATGCGACCCGAAAGGGGCTCGTAGAAGCGCTCCAGCAGAGCCAATACCGTCGATTTACCTATGTTGATTATGAATGGAATCGAGTACAGACGAGACCGTCAAACTTCTTTCCGATGGCGAATTCCATCACCTGAGAAGGAACCTCCCTAGCTTCCTTATGATCAAAGTAGAGATAGTTATTAAGGCCTGACTTCAGAGATTTACTTGTGTGTCCTGGTGCAATTCCACTCATTCACACACAGTTGATCCAGCTCTCCAGAGTAAAGATTACATGGACTACCAACGCGGGGCTTAGGGCTTCCTACAACACCAATGATACGTGAAGAGAAGGTGTAAAATGCAGTACAGAAGTTATCATGGCTTTAGAAGTTTCACCAAGACGGATATCAGCCTTACTGAATGCTGATATTGAGTGTTTACTCAGTTAATTCAAGCCAAACCGAGACTTTGGGGCTTACTTAAAAAAATACTTATTTACTGCTAAGTACATCTCTGCTGCTGTATTTCTCCACTTTTTTCGATGTCTAACTATGTAGTACAACTAAATCATCCCAGGTCAACCAGCTTCGCTGCGCCATCAGTGTCGATCCCGCATGCCTTCACTGCTCTGATAGTCGTTTTAATTTCGAACTCAGAAAATCCTTCTCCCCGATGTCAAAAAAGCTAATTCAGCTCCATGTCACATTCAAGTTTATTGTGCTTATCAAAAGAATTACACCTTAGCACTACCCGGCATGGGTCAATTTTCCGAAATTGAAAATGTTTGCAGATGGTCGTGTTGTGCTCGCAATTGTCATGGAAGATTTCGTCTGTGCCTACATCAGGCTTCCAAGATCAAGCGTTCTATAATATGATCGAATGCTTATTACACTTAATGACTGTCAACGCTGCAGGAGCCCATTTTTAGTGCGGCGAAAATCGTCAATGACATACATACGTACGACCAACTGTCTTTGAAACGTTGACACCGTCTCACTGTAGATAAGCTTTAATTCCTCTGTAGATGAGAGAGTTTATCCTTCTTTACTCATCGCGTTCTATTGCACGCACAAGCTACAACCATTGATTGTCTTCTTGGATGAAGATGTCCGCACTAGAATAGTCCAAACGCGATTTGCGTGTCGGCCAACTACTACCATGGTAACGTACTTTTACGTGTCTATGATGGTTAAAGTCTCCATTCTACATTTCATTTCAAACTAATTGAGCAATTAAACAGCTTTCATGATCGGTTAATACAGAAACAGATGTCAGAGTCATAGACATGAGAACACGAAAACTACACCAATTTTGGCATTATTGAACAATGAAAAGCAGAGTGTGCAGTAATCCAACTAACCTGCACCGGATTCACCCACAAGTGCAACCACTTTGCCAGCAGGAATTTCAAAGCTGAGATCATTAAACACCATAGCCTCGGGGCGATTGGGGTAGCTGAAGGTGACATTTTCAAAGCGGATCACAGGAGCGGAGTCTGTGGTGGCTACCGAAGGGAGCCTGCAAAGACCACTTTTGTAGGCTAGCGCCTCACTGGTGGGGGGATAGGAGAGGAGCTACAACACCAAGCTGATAGTAAGGTGGGGGAATTGGGGCATCCACTAAAATATGGCTTGGTTCAATTACGCAAATATTCTCTACTCCTATAAATGTATTTTTCTACAGTGCTGTTCGTCCTTACGAGGAATACCCTGTCACATTCATTGGTGCCTCAAAGAAGGCACTTGCTGTAAATGGTCGAATTTTGGGGGACTTAGCAGAAATACAAGTGAAAAGTGGGCTCTAGGCAGAACAAATTTAAACCATTTAATAAATATGAAGATCTACCACCACCCTGGATACCAAGGATTAGTTGATAACCCAAATAAAAGACGTGAATGAAATCAGAACTAAAGAATGATTGCCCTGCGCACTGTGCATTCCAATAAATGAGTTTTGCTTATGAACAAGGACTTATGAGAAAAACGTAGCGATGCCTAATATTCTACAAAGATAACAAATTGGCTCAATTATTGTAGTATGGAAATGGCCAATTCCACTTTAATCACACAAACAACTCACCTCAGAGATGCGCGCAGCAGCCGAGCTGCCTCGGATAACCTGGCCGAAGAGGAGGGAGATTTGGGTGAGAGATCGATGGACAGCTTGTGCGGCCACCAGAAAAGCCATGAGTTGACCAGCATCCATGTCGCCTCGATTTATTAGGTTGCCTCCCAAGTAGAGCACTCCCAGCACCAATCCTTTACCAGGAAAGAAAAGGTGTATTACGTTTCCGAAAAAAAGTAGGATTTTCCTTAGGCAAACCCCTCAAAAAGGCCGAAAAAACGCTGGCTTCTTCGATTCTACCCACTTACCGTTCACTGCGAAGTTGGATAGGCCTTGAAAGCACCCAATTCCATAGCCCAGGTTTTCGTGTAACCGACATGCCTCGCTCGTTCCCTGGCGATACCGCCTAAACAAAATGAATCAGACATTCTGTAAAGTAATCGTCCTGATTAGTATATAATAGAGAATCAGGCTTACTCCACCATTTGATCTTCCATTGCCAGTGACTTGACGGAGCGAATGTGAGTGAAGGCCTCCGTTGAAATTTCGGTGGTTGCATTACTCTGTAGAAAAATACACATTACTTAAATAATTGAAATTAGAAGCGTTGGCATAGTACATAGGGGACAAACCTTGTCATGAGCAACATGACTCATGCGACGCAGTTGGTTACCGATTAGGCCGCCAACGAAGAATACAAGTGGAAGACATCCCATTAGAGCGGCGGTTAGTGTTGGTGATATCATGTACATGGCAATACCCGATCCAATGATCTGAAGAATCCAAAAGTGACTTTTTTTATAGCGGGTTGATTTCACGTTTACTGAACGACCGTTTAACCGCAAAATCCATTTTTTCCCAAAGAAGCGCCAGGAATTACGCCATGCAAATGAGGAGGATGAGTTACCTGGGCTCCACTACGAAGACCTTGAGAAATACAAAATTTGAAAGAGCTCTTGAAGTCTTGTACATCAGCTGTTATTCTAAAAGTAAGGTAAAAATAAATGTCCACAAAAAATTTGGTATCTGGTTTGAAAAGGACACAGGGCATAAGACTATTCCCCAAATAATACAAGAGACGTTAGATCAGGAGGGTAATTAGCAAACAACGGTGTAAGTTTATGCTCCCATTGTAAATCCATTAAAGCAAAAAGATTAAAATTAGAAACGAAAAAACAAGAGGAAATCCAAACCTTTCAATAATCCAACCAGAGGTCCTTTCATCGAAAAAGCGCACTTTCTGGTATATTACATGCTCAAAGAGCATATTCCGCAAACGACAAGCAATACGCTCACCTACAGTTGCCAGGAAGCCAATATACGCAAATGTGCATAGTGACTACAATGGGGGAAGTATATCGTTCAGAGTGGAAATGCCACAGACAGTTGACGGAAATGAGAATAGGCGACTTATCCAGGTAAAGGGGCCAACCTGAAGTGAAAAAACTCCACAGAGGCGAAGAGCAGGTGACCTGAGGGCAGACGCTGGAATGGAGTGGGGATGTGCGAATTGGGCAAGGACATTAATAAGATCGCCCAACAGTATAGGAATACGAATATTGTAATAAGCTGCACCAAATGCACCCTTAAAGTAAAAATATGCTGTTTTTCGCCTACCAGAACCGCAAAAACCAAATATGTTAGGTCGGAAAGAATGAGAGAACATAGGGTTTTTAGGGTGAATGTATTCGCTGGTACACTTAAATCTGGCTTCCTTACTGCCGCCTCAAGGCCGGATAGTGATTGCAATGATTCTTCAAAGGTCAAACCGTCTTTGATTTGGGATGGGATCGAAAATGCAGCGGCAACACCTGCTGCACATAAACTGAAAGAGGCGTAAGACCGGAAGTTCCGTCTGACATGCAGTCGAATTGTATTCACGGTTTTAATGTCCGAAAACCTAGTATAAAGTTGTCGATAAGGTCTTATTAATATCGGTTTTGTCAGACCTAGCAAATATCGATACATAGACATAATCGAACACGGTGCTGTACGAACTGAGGCTGCATAACAAAGGCTAACTGGGCCAACTTTTAGCTAAGAGTCATTTCGAATACGCCGGTTTTCTAATGGTCAACTAAAGCAGCCTTGGCCTTATCACTTCATTTTCCTCTAAATAAACAACATTTTGGGCAGTTTTAACAAAATTTATTTAAAAACTAGATTTTAAAAGGCATATTATTCTTTAAAAGGGTTTTTTTGGTTTATTGAGCTTCTTATATGCTTCGGAAAATTTTGCGCAGGTTTACTTGCTCATGAACTTGCTTGCTCCCAATTGACACCGAAAATCAAAGCCAATTCGAACAAGGCTGCAATTTTTTTTTGCTAATCCTGACGTGCATCAACTTAACCATGAGACAAAGTGCCATTTTTCTCATCCGCGTTTGTTGAGTACTACTTAGCGTTGCAAATGTGTGATGTTAAGGTGGGAGTTCTTATGCAATTCCGACAAAAATAAAAAGGGTGTGCTAGAGCAAATATATTTTTTTCACCTTATAGTTGCTATGACTCCTCCAAATTTTCCCCTACTCTTACCTTTCCGTCCATCTGCTACGTAAATGGTAATTTCGTTTGAAAAATACTCGGTTGGATAGGTGAAAAAAAATGTATTGCTTTAACGTATCCACAAATATTCCTCTCAACAAAATCATTATAACACATAGTGTGGAGTCTAAATTCTCTACTCGTTAGTTGCTACCTAGTCGTATTTTACGTACCTCCACTGCATGCATGGGATTCAACTTCTCCATCCCAGAGATATAAAAAATGCCACCAAAATGCACATTAGTGATTCTTTTCTTGCAGATTTACTTTAAAAAGGAAACTGTGATATCCCTATAGCCCAAATTTGTATAGTCAACTGTCGAAGAATCAAAACGGTTTTGCTATAATCTGCCTGCCCTTAGGGTAACTCATCGCCTTTCAGCCTAAGAAAACGCGATGTTGCTTGAACTAACCCATCACTTTTGTACAAAATACGGTCTTTTAGCCGCGGCATGATTAGTTCACCGCCCACATAACACCGCAAGGACAGATGAACTTTGCCCTGTAGACACCTAAAGGGGTGCTAGCATCCATTAGCACCATAAAATGATAGGCCTACAGCCAGCATACTACACCAGCCAATCGAATACATAACACGCTCTGTATGACCTCACCAGATAGTGAGAAAGTGCGTGGCCCAACCAACTTATTTATGCGCTCGTATCAGTGCCAGAGCCTCTATTTTCGCTCGATGACTGATTCGGCTAGCGCACTGACGGAACACAACGAGCTCGCTCGCATTTACGAGGTTTTGGAGCTCTATTCCGGTGAGTCATACCTTCACATGCTTCTATCCCATCCATCATTCACCGTTCCCTCCGAAACGTGTGCGAACGGGTTCGACGAGCCTAGGATTCAAACTAGAGGCACCCCTTGCCATTTGACAACTCACAGGGGGGATGGGGATTGGGCAAGAATTATGAGATGTAGATGAAGACGTCTCTTTCTCTTCTTTAGAAATGGTGAAAGAAGTGAAGGCTGTGGTGCAGCTGCGTGATGCGGCTAAGGAGCAATTATCGATGGATGAACGAAATCGTCTCTCCGTCGCGTACAAACACAACACCGGTCGACTTCGCACTGCCTGGCGTGCCACGCCGGAGATTTTATCCAACGCAAGGAACTTCACAATAGCTGGTCTAGTACGTCGAGTTCGGACACAGTTAAAAGATGAAATTTTAAGCCATTGTCAAGAGGTCATCCAGCTTCTGGAGAAGCAAACTGTCACTCGAGATGAGGATGGAGTCTTCCTGTTAAAGATGTAAGTTGCTAGTACCTTGTAAGGCTGGGATAAAAAAGTAGTGGGGTGGAAGTGACGAGTTATTATCGCTTTGAGTGGATTAATAGGCGTGGAGATTATCACCGCTATCAGGCAGAAGTAGACGGAGAGAAGATGGAGCATCAGATGCAGGCTGCGAAGGCGTACACCGAGGCCTCAAAACTGGCAAAGGATGTTCTCACACCAGCAAATTCGGTGCGTCTCGGACTCTCGCTCAACCACTCCGTCTTCCTATTCGAAATCGTCGGCGACCGTACTGCAGCATGTCTACTGGCAAGAGAGGCACTGGAACAAGCTCTCAGAGCACTTGATGATGCCGATGTTGAGTGTCAATCCGAGGTGACCGTTATTCTTCAACTTCTACGAGACAATCTCACTATTTGGACTGCTGAAGATTCCACCAACGAATAAACAGTCAGATATATCTCCCCATTCCTGATGCCTCCAAATTCTCATGTTAACGCGCCCCTCCCTATTTTCCTGCCTCAGATGCGGCAATCATTATGCGAAATGTTTTCTTCATCATTGAATAACAACTGTATGCACCAAATAGTGGCGCAAAGAGATTAGTCGAGGTCAAAGCATTGAAGCATGAACATTGTCCTAAATCTGAAAAAAAACTGCTTAAATTCTATAGGCCGTTGAGAAGCATAAAAATTGTTAAATTCGATAGTGCAGATGTTGGAATCATATTACGGCCACAAAACACCTAAGCTGGGGTAGTCATCTTGCCTCTGATACCCCTGTATTGAACGTGCTAAGCACTTGAAACAAATACGTTCAAAAGTATTGAAAGACCGGATGTTGTTTTCGTTAAATGAAATAAGAAGGGTTATGTGTTATTCAGGCTTCTATGATCAAGTGTTCAACATTCTGACTGGGTGTTTGAAACACTGAGAGAATAGGGCGACTGCAGGCTAAGGATAACCACCACCACCACCACCACCACGGCCTTTGGCATCATTCAGTAGAGAGAAGTCGTTAAAGGATGGAGTGGGAATGCAGTGTCAGGCATACGTTTTAGCGATTCGTTGAGCTAAACGATACCGTAGGAAATAAAGGCAGTGGCGGGGTGGGCACATGAAACATTTTGAGAGAAAAATTATTGGGGAAGTGAGATTCTCTATCCAGCGCCCCTTAGGAATTACGCTAGCAGTTGCTTTACAGTTGTAATTTAGGCCATCTGTTGTATAAGAAAACAATAGGATAGTGGATGCATAGGTAGGCACTTGCCTGTGGCCTAATGGAAACGTGATTGGGTTTCGGCTTGATTCACATTGACAAGATCCCTTAAGCCACCCGAAAGGGTAAATGCAAGCCATCAGTTTAATGAACAAAATCAACAGCATAAATTCAAAAATTAAACAGCAATCTATTACACATCATTTTAAGAAGGATATAAAAGTGCAGCTCATATTTTCCTCCCACCTAAGGCTGTGCAAATTGAGTCCAGAAAAAAAATACAGAACATCCCCCCCACAAAAAATATAGTGATTATAGCGTACCAAGACTTTCCTGACGACGAATGAAGACGCAATACTTGGGTAATACATATATATATATTCGACATACAGAAGGTATTAGGGCTACCAATACGACCCAGAGACCAGACCATCCGGCGGGGTACAGTGGCCAAGACAAAGTAGCTCTTCACCAAAACCGCGAGTTAAACAACCAACGTATCACATAATTCCTCTCCTCTTTTGAACATCGTCCCCCGCGCTTCCCTTGGTCAGCCCCCAGCGTCAGCTATCACAAAGTAGTCGATGTTGTAAGGAAACACGCATCGCAAAGTCACTGATCCCTCTTGGCAATTCAAATGCAGCTGGAGTTTCGTCCAGTTTGGAAACTGGATCCAGGAATAGGGGATTGTACTAGATAGACACAGAATCACTGGCCTAAAAGCAGATTTATGGAAAGAAGGACAGGATTCCACACAGATCCGTGGGGAAAGGATTTCGTGCCTGTTTCTCCTCGCCACGTTGTTCTCACATCAAATCTGTCCGGCCATATCTATCCGAGCTTTACCCAACTGGCAGAGAAGTGAAAGAGGTACCGCGAGTTCACTTTATCGACAACTCTATGCAGATACGGTAGGGGAACTCTGCAACGAAACTTCCAGATGGTTCACGGCCAGTGTCGCTTCAGTTGTTAATATCTTTCCTGCAGAACACGGCACTGGGCAGTTGCCAAGGGTAGACGTCAGTTTCAGACCTTCTATTTGAGCATATGCACTTCTTTCATCCCGATAAGGATTATCACCCAGCAGTAGAAATCAGGATTGATGCCCTTTAGAATCGGGTTCGCTTTCCATTGACACCAATGTAGCAACTCGAGACTTCCCTGAGGACGAACGAGGACACAGTACTTGCGCAGAGTATATATAATTGACATATAAAGGATATTTCGGCGACCAGCATGGCCCGAAGGCCAGCCCACCCGCCGAACGTATAATAGTGGAGGTCCAATGTGACCCCTTTACAGAAATCTACCGTTAAACGAACAAAAAGCCAGCGTATTACACCAAAACTCACAGATTATATTTCCAAAACTGTACTCAAAAGCGGTGATGGGGAAATTATTGCCAAAACTTACAGTCCTTCCCCTAACATTGCTAGCGAGTTTTCAAGCACAATCAGCATTAAAGCAGCCAATTACAAATGCACCAGTGACCTTGAAAAGCGACTAAAAAAGGTGGCAAACTGTAAGTAAGCCCAGGCTTTTAAAATGAACGAAAGAATATAAATGCAAGATAGCACCTAATATCTGGTTTTTTTAATTAAAGGGAGCTGGTTTGGGTCATGTGTGTTGGGTCTCAGGTGTGGCTAACGCCAATAACATTGTTATTGGCTGAACTAAACATTGTTTTGTCCTGATTGGTTAAACCGCCACGAAAATTGACAAATAGAAATGGCAAAAGCGCCTGCCAGTTTGGGACTGCGGCACGAGCCGCACTCTGTCATCGATCAGGGGCGGGTCGGTAAGGCGATGGCTTCGGCTGATACGGATCTCATTTGTGGTGTGTGCACAAATTTGTGAGTTATTTGCGCAAATATTGCCTTTTTATTATGGCACGGGTAGGGTACAGTGAAATGGGGCCGTGCTTATTCGCCAGGTGACTGACAGTCACCTGGATGGGTCACTGGGTGATTCAGCTGTAGCGTTTTGCACAGTCACATGTCAGTTATCAATTGACTTATAAAACAACCGTTACTGCTATTATGAGTCTGAAATTAAAGAGCAGAAAGTAGGGGATCGTGCCGTTTGGTGGAAGTTGAACCAAGTATGAATGGCTGGAAGAATGGAGATGTGACTACTCCCAAACCGGCGGTTGGTCGCTCGTGCATCTCCACCTCTGCAGCGCCTCATGGATTTCCTCGCACAAGGGCGTCCTTTACAACAATGGTTGTGCGGGTGAATCAGAGTAGGCAGACTGTTGAGTACTAGGTTCACGTATGTGTATGCCCAATGTTAAGGCCACAGTGCCATGCCCGACGGGCTAGGGCATATTCCTGTGCATCAAATCAGTGAACCTTGTTTGTGTTTTCGATTGTGCCGAGAAGGATGAGTGATCCCTACAGCCCACCATGCGGGCATACGTTCTGCTTGAGACCCTGCCTGCTGCCTCACGCCAGAGCGATGACAGCGCGCTGCATCCGTTGTCATGCGACGTTCGACTTGGCTGAGCTGCGTCCCAACTATACTATTGCAGCGAAGCTCACTCTGATCTCGATGAAACGGGAGCCGCAGCAGGATCAGATGCCGAAGCAGCAGGCGAAGAACAAAGGCGACTGTGTGGAGGAGATGTCGATTGGTGAACGGAGAATCAGGGAAAATCCTCCCTTCTCTATGCGTTGCAGCACCTGCAGGAGACCAGTCGGAGCGAAAGAAGTGGATACTTGCCATCATTGTCATTGCAACATCTGTTCGCAGTGCCGTGAGAAACACCGCGACAGTGTAAGCATCAGTGTTTTTTGCATTCCAGCTTGATTTGTCTGTGTTCTTCGATAACTTATACCCATTTATGCTAACGACAGGCGGTTCAACTGCCGCAGAAAAGTAAGTAAGTGCAATTTGTCTCAAACCAAGGACATTCCCGTTTGTTTAA
>NW_020170506.1:129197-133157 GCF_000524195.1 Echinococcus granulosus
AAACAGAGCACAAGGCTTTCGTTGATTTTTCCACTCCGGAGGCCATCCAAATGGCAATGACTGCCACTTCTCTACGCCTCAAGGATGTGGACCTTCGTGTCTCCTTGCCAGATGATAAGTGAGGGTTTTGCAGTTGATCGGATCATAAAATTCCACTTGTATAATGTCGTGTTGTTCACTAGACCTTTATTAAAGAGTTGATTCTAGCTAAAGTAGGAGTCGTGCCAATATTTCGAGAATGACGTTATTGTAATTTAAGTTGGTGTAGAGGATTCTTGTGGCTTCATCTCCTTGTTTGACTTGTATCATCTGGAGTAGGGAAGGTAGTGTTAGCCTACTTAAGGCACATTGGTACGTGATAGTGGCCACTGATGAGAATGAGCAAGAGGACGATCCTCTGAAATGCGGTTTAATCAGCCACGAGAGTGAAGCCTCCCAGAATTACGTAATACCCAGTTAAGCCCATTACCTCTACTGGCAAAAGACCAAGCTTAACAATTACTAACTTTAGCTTATTTCGGTCCCTACCGCCCTTTTTCCTACTGAGCTTCCATTGAAAACTCAGTACTGGCAAAAATGGTAGTTTTCCTCTATGCCACTCTATGAAACAGACTCACGGCGGACAATATTCGCGATATTGCGGACATTGAAACAAAAGAAACGCGTTAGTGATAAGAATAGGTGACCGAACAGGCTATCATCGCCGGGTTACTTGTGTGTGGGGAGTACCGTGCGGGCAGGTAGTTGTAGCTGTTCGGCTGCTTGGGGGTGTAATCCTTTGCTGACAAGGTGCTGCCTTAGTCATTACATACTAGCTGACGGGTGCAGCCGTCACAACTGCCAACACTTGGCACTCCCAGTCGCTTGTCATGCTAACTCTGGCATTACTTGCCAATAATGTGGAGTATTTTTCGAGGGTCACAATGCATTATATACTATTTAAGGCCAGTGAGAAGTCAGTCGGAGGTGAGAGCGCTCTCCACCACTTCGAGTGGCGATGTTGCGGTTTTCCTTCCGCCAACTCCTGATGTAGAGATTTTGATTCCAAGAGCAGTTCGCCTTTTTGTCTGTCGGTAAATACCAATCTAGTTGTAGGTAGTGTGGACTGCTGGTTGGCTGGAAGGGGAAGTTGGCGTAATTGTATCTTTCAACTTATTCGTCATTAATTTATTTCCTGTGCACATTGTTCACATTGAGAGTATACCGTTCTTCCCCTATGATAACCGATCTCAGTGTATTTTTCAATCTCGTATTACCCTGCACGTGAGGTATGAGTTTTGCCTAAAAGGCTAGCTTGGAGGGTAGAAATGAGATGGCGCAAATTTGTTTGTTCTGAAGTAACCAATGGATTGGATATTGGGAAGTGGCTATGTAGATAAGGGGATCGCGTGAATTAGAAATTAGTCCTGATTACAGAAACAAGCCGTTAGTGGGTCAATGACAGCCTACTTTCATCGCTCTCCGCGACCTGTTAATATGTACTGCCTGCCATAGCGCGGAAGGGCTGTCGGGTGTGAGCCCCTCTTATTGACGCTAGGTCAGACAAGTCTGATCGGAAGGCGGAAGGTGTCAACAAGCACTGATAAATTGCCAACATTGGTTGAGTAAGTAGAACAACAAGTAGAGAAATAACCAAACAGTGCAAACTCACAGGGGCCATATGTCACGTATTCGTGACGCCTGATTCAGCTAAGCGAATTGGCGGCTACACAAGTGTTACAGGCCAACTGTCTTCTGTACCAATCAATCGGCCCTTCATATTCGTGAATTTTATTCCTAATATAAAGTAACGCAAATAGTGGACGAGTTTAGGCGGACCTTGAACATCCCCTGAATGCGTCTGGGGTGGAGGATATGTTGACTCAGGAAGCCATGCGGAGGCGTTCCTCCTTTAAACCATGTAAGTATCTTGGTAAACAAAGGAGTTGTGTCACAAATAGGTTTGACGAATGATTAGTTCACCGTAATCGGGTGACTTGTTAGTCGGTGTCTTATCTTTACCACGTCTCCTACTTAGTAGCAGTTGATAAGACAGTCGCCACATTTCCACCAGCACTTGTTTCTGCATAGGAATGTCAAACTCTTCTAGTTTTATCACCAATTCTGACGGTGAGCTGATTGGTGTTGAGTGCACATTCAATGCCACTTTTGCCAGGAAATCCACATAACGCTGTATGTACCGATCCGCGCTGCAGCTGGTGGGAGTGAGGTGGTGCATTTATCATCGAGAGCTATGTGTAGTGCCGCAACGACAAAATACCTTTTTATTAATGCAGATAAAACACATCAATGGAAGTCAATGATCTCTGCCATCGGTGTTGGGCATGGACCGCTGCCAGACTGGAAAGACAGGAGGGCTTATACTGAATTGTGCAATCGTACTTCTGCAAGAAGAATTCGACCCCTCCAATGCTAGACTGGATCCAGTAGGTCTTCATGAAATCACGCCTTATTGAAACAATGCAACATTAAATAAAGCCACCCTTATGGAGCCTTTGACAAGTAAACAAGCGATAAATCATGCTCTATCTTTGGAAGCTCATGAGGTCGATGTTCACACTTTTCTCTGCCTGTCACTTGTCTGCTAAAAACTTTTATCACACATTTTTCAGAATAGTTTCGTCCCGTTTAAACACTAGATTTGTTTCTTAGCAACATTAGTTTTACATTATTAATTAAAATTGAATCATTAACCGTAGACCAAGTTAAACCAGGCAACCATAAAGTCAACAAAGCTCTTTGAAAGTTCAAGCGTAGGAAGGCGCTCCAGTTGCCGAATTGTCGGTTTCTGTTGTGACTTTAAATGAAATGGGAAGAAGATCGTGGAGGTCCTACCAGCAGAAAACCACGTAAGAAATAATGAAATTACAGTAAGTCAACGAAAATGTTCCTCTTCGACTTCTGATGAGACTCCGTAAAAAACTTTCAGTGTCTGGTAATGAATGCACATTGTGAGATATATTGCATTACTTGCATGCATAGATGGTAAAATTGCGAGTCCCTCTTTTACCCCAGTGTCCTACGCGGTCATTGCCCAGATTCTTTTTCGCCACTGGGTACTTGACAGAATTTTCTCATTCTGGGCATTCAATAAACATCTTGCATTTGTACACCGCAACCTATTCACCACCACATTCACTCTCTGAAGGAGAGCCGATGTCGATTTGAGAACTAGTAACCTTTGCAAAGGTGACACTGCTTTCATTTGACCCCTTAGTAATTTGAGTCAGTTAGGAGGGTCTTCGAAATCCCCTCCGATGAAGACGACGACCGGCCACTTAATTGTTGACCATGGAAAAGGGTGAAGAAAAGAGACGTGGGCAGAAAGCTACAGGACCACAGGAGAGACAAACAGACAGATACTGCCTAATTTGTTTGTATTTGCCATGTTTGTGTGGGAGTAGAGAGCGGGATAGTCCACTCCTGTTCTAGTTCTGGTGGCATTTCCTTCCACGCTGTTAATGTTGCGAACCTAAGTGAAAGAATTTTGAAGTAGACCCATCCGCTCGACTTTTTCGCAGAAGTTAAAAAACAAGTGCAAATGCCGAAAGGAATTTCGCATTTGGCGGTCATACCGAGATCATTTTGTTGATTTAACTCCACGTACATATAAAACTGGAAGGGAAAATACCAGGATGAGAGGCAAGCGTGAAAAACCGCAACCTTTGCCTTAGTTCAACTGCACTACCATCCGTTATCTGTAGTCTAAACTATGAATGAGGGGACGTAGATGAAGACTTTGCATGAAATGCATTACCTTGGCACTCAATTTCATTAATGAAGGAGCATTACACCCCGCAGGTGCCTAATTCCTACATTTGGGCGACTTCAGTCTCGCCATTTTGGATGAAGTGGTGACTCTTTCACCACTTCCATATCACTGCGATATTTGACAAGAAAGGTGGGTGGAAAGCAACGCTTGTATTCACCCTTTCAACAAATTGTTAAGGAGGCGGTGGC